>NC_044983.1:46189581-46479986 GCF_008728515.1 Papio anubis | reverse complement strand
TTCATTTTGAGTTAATTTTTGTGAAAGATGTAAGTTCTGTGTCTGAGCCAATTTGTGTGAGTGTGTGTGTGTGTGTGTGTGTGTGTGTGTTGTGGGGATCCTCTGGACATGCCTTTGTTTATTTTTCTAAAAGGAGTTGATTATATTTGTGTGGGTTTAATTTGGATTATCTCTTTCATTTATCTTTGACTTATCTATCTGACTTTTCTTTACCTAATACCACAGTGTTTTGATAACTGCTGCTTTACACTAAGCATGTAATTCAGATAGTGTTAGTCCTTCAACTCTGATTGTCTTCAGTATTGTGTTGTCTATTTCAGGTTTTTTGCCTCTCTGTATAAATTTGGAATCAGTTTATCAATATCTAAAAATTGTTGGCAGCAGTTTTATTGGCATTGAGTTAAATCTATGAATCAAAACTTGTCAAGAAGATAAATGTGGTCAAGAAGAGTTGACATCTTAATTTTAAGCCTTTCAATTTAGGTCATTTTCAAATTCTTTCTCAGAGTTTATAGTTATCTGCATAATATGTATATGTGTCATATATGTATTATGTTAGGTTTATAAATAAATTTTGTATAGTTTTTTTAACTATTGTAAGTGTATTTTTTGACTTGAAATTCCAATGGTTCATTGCTAGGAGCAATTCAGTTTTGTCTATAAATCTTATATCTTGCTATCTTTTTTTACTTGCCCATTAGTTCTAGCAGTTTTTTTGGTGATAGTTTGAGATTTTCTATATATAAAAAAATGTTGTCCGTTAATAAAGACTGATTTACATATTACCTTTTCACTTTGAAAACACTTGATTTATTTTTCTTATCTTATTGCATAAGCTAAGGCTTCCAGTATAATGTTGAATACAAATAGTGAGAGACTACATCCTTGCCTTGCTCCCAGTCATAAGGGAAAGTGTGTGGTTTCAAAACATTAAGATGCTAGTTCTAAGATTTTTTTTTCTAAATATTCTTTATCAAGTTGAGGAAATTCTGATCTATTCTTTGTTTTTGAGAGTTTTTATCATGTAGAAATATTGGATTTTTTGGGGAACAGTTTTATTGAAATATACTTATTATAATAATTCACTCATTTAAAGTATACAATTCAATAGTGTTAGTACACTTATGGGGTCTTCAATTGTCACCCCATCAATTTTTTAACCTTTTGATCAACTCATAAAGAAAATTTGTAGTTCTAGGTATTACCTTTCATGCTCCATTTGCCTCAGCCCTAAAAAAACTAATAATTTATTTGCTGCATTGATTTCATATAAATGAGATAATAATGTGATCTTTTGTTACTGACTTGTTTCATTTAACACTATGTTTTCAAGAATCATCCACATGGTACCACACACACTTTATTTTATGGCAAACAAATATTACTTTGCAAGGATATACCACATTTTGTTTGTTGATTCATCAGTTAATCAACATTTGGCTTATTTTTTCCTTTGGAATATTATACATGCTGTGATGAACATTTGTGTAGAAGTTTTTGTTAGACATATATGTTTTATTCTCTTGGGTATATACTGAGGAAATAAATTGCTAGGGCAAATGGTAACTCTCTTTTTAGAAAATGCCAGATAGTTTTTCTAAGTGACTTGACTGCAGCATTTTACATAACCACCAGTAATGTATGAGGGTTCCATTTTCACCACATTCTCATCAACAGTTGTTATGATCTGACTTTTAGGATTACACCTCTCCTACTGAGTGTAAAGTGGTATCTCATTGTAATATTGCTTTTCATATCTTTAACCAATGACATTGAGCATCTTTCTATATGCTTGTTGGCCATAAGTATATCTTCTTTACAGAAATGTCTATTCAAATCTTTTTCTCATTGAATTTCAAAATATCTTTTTATTATTGAGTTGTAAGAGTTTGTCTTAAATATTTTGGACACGTCCCTTATCAAATATATGATTTGCAAATATTTTCTCCCATTCTTTTGGTTGTCTTTTCACTTTTTGGATAGTATCCTTTTAAGCACAAGCATTTTCAATTTTGATAGTATCCCATATATGTTTTCTTTTCTTGCTGTCATGTCTAAGAATCTGTGGACAAATGTATGGTCAAAAAGGTTTACTTCCATATTTCCTTGTAAGATTTTTATAGTTGTGGCTCTTACATATTTTTCTTTATCTGTAGTTACATTTTTGTTTTAGCCTATATTGTCTGACATTAGTACAGCCACTCCAGTTGTCTTATGGTTGCTATTTGCATATCTTTTCTCCATCCTTTTACCATTAATCTATTTGTATTTTTAAATCTAAAGTATGTTTCCTGTATATAGCCTGTATTTGGATCTTGTTTTTGTTTTTGAGATGGATCTCCCTCTGTCACCCAGGCTGGAATGCAATGGTGCAATCTCTGCTCACTGCGACCTCTGCCTCCAGGTTCAAGCTATTCTCCTGCTTCAGCCTCTTGAGTAGCTAGGATTACAGGTGTGTGCCACCAGACTTGGCTAATTTTTGTATTTTTAATAGAGACAGGTTTTCGCCATGTTGGCGAGGCTGCTCAGGTGATCTGCCCATCTCAGCCTCCCAAAGTGCTGGGATTACATGCGTGAGCGACCGTGCTCTGACTTTTTTTTTTTCCTTGGCATACCAAATTTATTCAGTTTACAGAGTTCATTCACATTATTTTTTTAAATTGAGGTGAAATTCACATAACATTAAATTGATTGTTTTTAAGGGAACAATTCAATGAGTGAGTAGCATTAAGTATATTGTTGTGCAACTTCTGTATCTATCTAGTTTTAAGACATTTTTAGTAACAAAACTCAGTAATCTTCAAGCAGTTGTACTTCATTTCCCCCTCCTTCCACCTTCTAACATCTACCAATATAAATTTTGTCTGTATGGATTCACCTATGCTGAATATTTATTTATTTGAGACGGAGTTTTGCTCTTGTTGCCCAGGCTGGAGTGCAATGGCGTGACTTTAGCTCATTGCAACCTCCACCTCCTGAGTTCAAGCGATTCTCATGCCTCAGCCTCCCGAGTAGCTGGGATTACAGCCGTGCACCACCATGCCCAGCTAATTTTTTTGTATTTTTAGTAGAGATGGGGTTTTACCATATTGTCCAGACTGGTCTCGAACTCCTGACCTTAGGTGATCCACCATCTTGGCCTCCCAAAGAGCCAGGATAACAGGTGTGAGTCACCGCACCCATCAGGTTTTTTTGTTTGTTTGTTTTGTTTTGCTTTTTAATTCCGTCTGACAATCTCTGCCTTTGACTGAATTATCTGACCCATTAATATTTAATGCTATTATTAATATAAGTGTATACATTTTGCTATTTTGCCTTTTGTTTTCTACACATGCCATATCTTTTTATTTCTCCATTTATACTTTGTTTTTCATAAGTAAAAATAAATGTAACATTTAAAATTTTTTAAAATATATATTTTACTATAATACACTTTTTTCTTAGGGTTGTTCTAAGGCTTGTATACACTTTAACTTAGCAAAATGTACTTCATATTTAATTAAAGTTCAGTTCAGTGATATTCAGGCATGCTATTCCTATATAGCTCAATTTCCCTTTCTCTCTCTTGAAAATACATATAGTACCAACCTAATACAACATCATTACAATTGTTACTATTTACAAGTTTATGTCAAGTAAACTTTTATGTTTATGTTAAGCAAGTAACTTTATTTACTTGCTTAGCCTGAGGAACTCTTTTTTCATATTTATGGTAAGCTGGTTCTGTTAGTAATGAATTCTTAAAAAAAAATCTGTGAATGTCTTTATTTCACTTTTTTAAAAATATAGCTTTTTAGGAAATAGGATTTGCATTGAACTGAACTGTGCTTCCCACCCCCCAAAAATTTATATGCGGAAACCATAACCCCAGTGTGTCTGTATTTGGAGAGAGGGTCCTTAGGAGACAAAGTTCAATGAGGTCATAATGGTGGGTCCTAATCTGATAGGACTAGGAGCATTACCAGAAGAGAAAGATTTATTTCTCTCAATTCTCTCTCTCTCTGTGTGTGCGTGTGTGTGCGTGTGTGTGTGTGTGTGTGTGTACAATGAAAAAAGGTCATGTGAGGACATAGCCAGAAAGCCAGCCATCTGCAAGCCAGGAAATGAGCCCTTACCAGAAACTGAATTGGCTTGAGCACTTTGAGTATGTTCTCCCATCACCTTTTCAAAACATCCATGAATTATGATAAGCAGTCAGCTGTCAATCTTACCAAAATTTCCTTCAAAGTGACAATTTATTTTTCCTCTTATTACTTTCAAGAAGTTTCCCCTTGTCTTTTGCTTTTATTATTTTTATTTTGATGTTTCTCTTTGTGGATCTGATTCTTTTTCCTACTTGAAGTTCTCTGAGTTTCTAGAAAATGCAGTATCTTTATTCAAATTTGTGAAGTTTTCAGTTGTTACTTCCTAGAATTTGTTTTCTGCTCCTTTGTCTCTTCTACTTCCCTGACACACCGATTGCATGTATGTTGTTTTGTTGATGTGCTTAACCAGGTCTCACTTTTGAAGTTCTGTTTATTTTACTTTCTTCAATTTAAACTCTATCTTTCGGATTCCATAGTCTTTATCTTTGTGTTCAAGTTCACAATTTTTAACTTTTTCCAGTTCTAATATTTGGGAATTTCAAATTGTCTTAATAAAATTGTACCCCACGGGCCTTTCCTCCATTAACATACTTGATATGATCCAATGTAAATTAAAACAGGGGCTTCACGGATTAAAACTCACCACATATACCTACTTAGAAACAAAAAGGAATTACACTCACTGCTGCTCCTTTTAAAAGCCTGATTTGGCTCTTCACAGGGGATTACTGCAATCTTAATGCTACAGGCCCCACTGAGACCTTCATATACAATATTATTGAATTTCCTTTAACATGTTTGCAAAGCTAGTCTGCTGGCAATCAATCTCTTTAGTTTTGCAATTTGTCTGCTAGTCTTTTATTTCTCTTTCATATTTGAATGATTATTTTGTTTGATATAAAATTATAGGGCTTTTTTTTTTAACTTCACTGTCTTCTTGCCTTCTTAGTTTCTTACTACAAGTCTGCTATAATTCTTTCTTTGTTTCCTATAGATAATGTGGTTTTGTTCCCTTTTCTTCTTTCAAAATGGTTTCTTCCACAGCTTTCTGCAGTTTAAACAGGATTTACTTAGGTCTACATTTGTTGTTGTTATTTCTGCTGCTTGGTGTTTGTTGATACTCCTGAATCTGTGGTTTAGAGTATGTCATTAATTTGAAGATTTATTTTCATTATTACTTTAATAATTTATGTTTGTTTATTTGCTTTTCCTTTTCTGTTTTGTTATTCCTATGATTACAAAATTGCTCCTAATTTTGAAGGTTCTGTTTTTGTTTTGTTTTTCATGTTTCTCTCTTTGCATTTGAAGGGGCAAAGAGAATTTTATTTTCCCTCCTCCCAACTCCTGATGGTTTGATCATTTGAAACTGTAAAACAAACTGATGGTAGATTAATGGGGCAAAAAAAGGGTAGACAAATTGATTATGTGCACACAGGAGTCATATAATATATGAAAAATCAAAGGAAAGCAAGATGGTTTATGCTTAAACCATCTTGGGGCAAGGTTTGGTGATGGGGTAGTAGTAAATGACTTTCAGGGAAAATGAGTGAGCCTAAAGAAAAATGGCCTGGAACCAAGTTTCTCAGAGATCTGTAGGGGGTGGCTTCACAGGTTATGTGACAGTGAAGGGAGGATAGCCTGACAAGCAAAGTCTATTTTGTGATGTACGTGAACCTCACAGACAGCAGTTTTCAGGAAAAATAGATGGCAGCCTATGGAGAATGGAGCCTAGGTCTCTCTGTAAGACACATAGAGTGTCAGACTTTAGTCTCCTATTCCTGTGAGTTAATTTTTTCTAGATCCAGATAAAAAGGGGATGAGAGAAAGCCTGTTTATTTCACTAATGTAGATTGTCTCTACAAGTGTGAATCTCTTTGACAAAAGGTTGCTTTTCAGCTCTTTTTGTGTTTGCAGCCCCTCTGAATAACCATTGCAAAATATGACAAAGAAGCATATTTTAATGTGAAATTTTTAGTGTGAAATATTTTTGGTTGCATTCACATTTTATTTTGGGAATTTTCTTTGGACATATCTTCAACTAACTGCTTCTTTACTCAGTATTGTCCCATCTGGTAATGAGACCATCAAAGGCAGTTTTTATTTCAATTAATGTTTTTTATTTCTAGCATCTCCTTTGGAGTCTTAGTGTTTCCTGTTGCCTGTGGTTTTTATCCATCTTTTTAAATGTTGTCTACTCTTTTTCTTAAAGTTTTTAATATATTATTCAGAGTTTCTTTAAATCTGTTGTGTGGTAATTCAAACATCTGTGCTTATCTGTGTCAGCTTCTAAATTTGCCTGTTCTGAAACAGATTTCCTGCTTTTTGACCTATTGTGTTGGGTAATGGGAACTAAATGGGAATGAAGGAAAACGGACTTTCAGTATGAGGATTTATGATAACTTGTCCAGGAGTTGGGCTGTGTTTAATGTTTACTACAGCTATAGGCACCATAGACTTCAAGTTCTTCTAATGTCATTTGTTTCCTTCTTGACATTGAAGTCTTTAAATCCTGTCCTCAGAGACAGCATTCTGGAGCAACTCTTCCACATGTGATAAATATAGTAACAATAATTATTACATTATATCCCTGTTGGTGTTGTGGTAAAGTATCAGGGAGGGGAAGTGGTTTACAATCTTACGATTAAATTTCAGTCTTAGAGTAAGGCTGTGTCTCTGAATTATGACTTTCACAAGTGTTTCTCTGGTGCTAAAGAGTTTTTTTGGGTTTTTTTGTTGTTTTTGCTTGTTTATGTCTTTTCTCGGGTGGGCGAAAGGCTAGAAAAACAAAGTAGGAGTCATGCCTTTTCCCAGGTTCCAGTAAAGCCTCCCACCACCAACTCCTCAAAATGCCTTTGTTATATAGAATGTCCTCCAGCTATTTTACAATGATTATTCTGTCCTTGACCTGCCAGATCTAGAAAGAGATCTTTCTAGATCTTTTTACCTAGAGGTAAAACTTATGAATGTATGGAGTCCTCCTAAGACTACAGCTACCAGTAGTTTGTCATTCTCAAGCTAGTCCACACTGAGTCTCCAGAAAGTCAAACTGACCATTGAAGTGTTCCTCTTAGTGGTGAATGGTTTAATGACGTCCAACTGGTTTATGGCTTCAGTGGCCTTCCTCTCTGCAAGTAGCACTTAGCACTGTGCTTGGCATTTCAGATTCTGTGGGGACATTTTTGTGGGGCAGTTCTCTGACGGAGGCAGTTTCCCAATGACAGCCATTCTCTGATGGGTAAAAGAAAAGTTGTTGATTTTCAGTTTAGTCAGCTTTTTCTTACTTTATGCTTGGGAACAATGACTTCTAAGCTCTTTACACATCAGATGTGAAACTGGAAATATAAAATCATATTTTTTGTAATAATCTGCCATTTCATTCTTGCTATCTCTTGGCCACTCTTTTGTGGAGGATTTTTTTTTTTTTTTCTAGAGGTCCTGTCATTTTCTTAAGTGTCCAGCTTTGTCTGTCAGTCAATTATTTTCATAGGGTTTTTTTTTTTCAACATGATGATGTGATAGACACCTGGATAGATTCTGTACATGAGAGAAATGGAAAAAGGGAAATTTCTGTCCTTAAACCTACCTTAAGAAAAATTATATAAAAACAAATAATTTTAACAATTCAGTATACCCTAGTATATTAGTCTGTTTTCACACTGCTATAAAGATACTACTTGAGACTGGGTAATTTATAAACGAAAGAAGTTTAATTGACCCACAGTTTCATACGGCTGGGAAGCCTCTCAAAAAACTTACAATCATGGTAGAAAGTGAAGGAGAAGCAGCCACCTTCTTCACAACACAAGAAGAGAGAGAGAGCACAGGCGAAACTGCCACTTTTAAAACCATGAGATCTCATGAGAACTCCATCACTATCACAAGAATAGCATGGGGGAAACCACTTTCATGATCCAATTACCTGCCACCAGATCCCTCCCTGGACACCTGGAGATTAAAATTTGGGTGGAGACACAGAACCAAACCATATCACCTAGTAATATGGACTACTGTTTAGCCAGTTTTGGAGGCAGATTTCTCAGTTTCAAATTTCAGCTTTACTACTTTTTAATTATGCATTCTTTAAAATATTATATTAATAGCATATATTCATGCCTTTGTTCCCTAATATGTAAGCTCAGGTGAATAAGAGTACTTACCTCATAGGCATGTTATAAGAAGTCAGTATAGATCAAATGCTTGACATAATACCTAGTACACATAACAAGCTCTCAAGACATATGAGCTATTATTTATGGTCCTCTTCTACCTCTCTCTCTCTCCTTCCTTCCTTCCTTCCTTCCTTCCTTCCTTCCTTCCTTCCTTCCTTCCTTCCTGTTTCTTACATAGTAAGCCAATGTGACAAACATTTGTCAGCCATATATCCTTGTACATTTTCTTCCTTGTTAATACAAATATACACACACACATACACACACACACATATATATATGTAAAATCATATTTATGGGAGTTTGAACAAACTGTTCTACTGCCAAGATTGACTACTTAATATCATAAATCTGGTGCACTGGATGTCAAAATGACTTTCTGTTTCCTCCTTCATCCTTAGCAAAACAATATCCATTATTTTCCTTTAGTGGAGATGTTGACCAGGGGGAAGGAATCTTTGCTCACTACTGTAGGAAAATGATAAGGGGGTAGGTGAGTAAAATCTTATCTTCCCACGTCTTATATACATATATAAACATTTTATGTGTAGATTATAGAACACTTGCACCAGTATTGTCTCAGCCAATTGTTGTAGAACTATGATATACAAAATAGAGTAATAATGAAAATAAAATAATATAATAAATATATTAAATAAATGTAATAAAATAAAATAGCAAAATAATATATAGTATAATTAATATCATACATTCTTCATTAAAGTATAATTAAATTTATGCAAATATAAATTAAAATAGGACTATCTTATAGATGTGATTAAAGATTAAAGTGCTCAATTTACTCTTCAAGGCTAAACAGAGTCCCCATGTGTAAGGGATTCTTTACTAGACCATATGAAAAATAATTAAACAGAGAACCATTAAGTACAATTCTTTCTTCATAATTCTGCATCACAAAAACACCTTGAAAGGTATTCTGACTTAAAAAGAAAGAGTGTAGATAGTGCAAGAATGGTCAGCTGAAATACTTTGGGAAATAATTCATCAAAAATTGCTCTTGGAAACGGAAGGATTGTCTTGCAGTTTTTCAGCCATGCATTGGGTGACTTCAGTTTCTCAAGAAGAGTACACAGGGACAGTTGGTGGCTAAGCTCATGAGAGCATGGCCTCGGAAATTTTTTATTCCTTCAGTTTCAGAATCTTTTACCTTGATCAACAGTGAGGTTGAGTCTAATTATTTAGTCACATATGTACTTGCTAAGAACTCCAGATCGATGCAACTCATGTAGACAACAGCCCTAGTTATTGATGACTGACCATAAGGGATTCTTGAGACTTTCATCTTTTTAATGACTATTACTTTTTTGAACAAGTAGCTGTGCTGAAACCACTTAAAACAATACAAATGAGAAATCCTTAGCAAGATTGAAATGAAAAAGAGAGAAAGTGCAAATTACCAACATCAGGAATGAAACAGTGAATACTGCCATAGAGCCTGCAGGCATAAAAGTAATAGGAAGCACTATGAACAACTCTACATATATAAATTTGTCAATTTAGGTGAAATGTGCCACTTCCTGAAAGAGAGACACTATTAGTAGTCACCCAATATAAATAGATTATTTAAATAGCTTTGTAACAATTAACAAAATTGAATTAATTAGAAAACTCCCCCTAAAAAAGAAAATCACAAGGTCCAGTGGTTTTACTGAATAATTCTTCCAAATGTTAAAAACAAAAACCAATTCCAATTCTACACAAAAAAGAAGAAGTGGATGAAATAACACCATCAAATTCATTTTTTAAAGTGACCATGGCCTTGGTAACAAAACTAGAAACAGACAGCACAAAAGTAGGAAGCTACATATCAATATCTCTCACGAATATAGAGGGAAAAATGTTTAACAAAATGTTAGAAAATTCAATTCAGCAACAGAAAAAAAAAGGTTACACACCATGACTATTTGGGGTTCAACATATTAACAGGATAAATAAGAAAAATCTCATTATCATATAAATTTATACAGAAAAAAATGGACAAAATTAAACACATATTCATGATAAAAACTCAGAAAACTAGGAATTGAGTGGAACTTACTCAAATTGCTAAAGAGCACCTACAGTAACCTCCAGCTAATATTAAACTAATGGTGAAAAGCTGCATGATTTCCCCCCTAAGAAAGGAGACAAGCAAGGGTTCCAGTATGCCACACTGATTTAATGTGGCATTTGGAGATCTTTCCAAGGTAATAAGACAAGAAAAGAAAATTTAAAACATTTAGATCAGAAAGTAAATTATCTCTATTTGTGAATTAGATGGTTATTTATGTAGAATATCTCCAGAAATCTACCAGAAAACAAAATTTAGAACTAGTAACTTAGTTCAGCAAAGTCACAGGAGACATCACAAACATACAAATCAATTGTGCTCCTATATACTATCAATGAGCAGGTGGACAACAAAATTAAAATTTCAACAGCATTTTAAGTCACTCAAAAATATAAAATAATTAGATGTAAATATAACAAAAGTTGTACAAGATTTGTATGCTGAAATCTACATAATATTGATGAAATAGATGAATGAAAGCCCAAGTAAATGGGGAGGCATGTCATTCATGGGATGGGAGACCCAGTAAAAAATATCAATTCCCCTCAATTGAAACACAAGATTTAATTCAAATTCCAGTAAAATTTTCGTAGTTATAACAAGTTAATTTTAAAACTTATGTGGAACAGCAAAGGGACTCAGATAGCTAAAGCAATTTAGAAATAAAAAATAATATGATAGGAATCTTTCTATCATATTTAAGAATTATTTTATAACTATGGTAATTGAGACCCTATGGTATGGGAAGAGAGATAGACAAATAGATCAACAGAATCAAAAAGAAATTCCAGAAACAGACACAGAGATATGCCAATGTTTAACAAAGGTATAAAAAATAATTCAGTGAAGAAAAGAAAGCCTTTCCAACAAATGTTTCTGGAGTCACAGTACATCCCCGGGGGGGGGAAATAAACCTTTACATCTCACACCATGTACAAAAACTAATTCAAAATGGATCACATGTTTAATTATACAATATAAAATTACAAAACTTTTAGAGAAAAGACTTTGGAGAAAATAATTGGAATCTGTAAACCAAGCATTCTTATACTTAACACTGAAAAAAACTCTATCATATGAAAAAAATGTTAAATTAGACTGTATGAAAAGTAAAATTTTGCTCTATAAAAGACTCTGTTAAGAGGATAAAAATACAAGCCACACAATGGGAGAAAATATTTGCATACTGGGTATGGATGTCCACGAAAAACTTAATATTTAGCATATATAAAAAATTTCAAAACTCGACAGTAAAAATACAAACAATGCAATTAGAAAATGAGCAAAAGACATAGATAGATATTTCAGAATATCTATCTATCTAATGATGGCAAATCAGCACATGAAATCAATATTAACTATCAGATAAATGAAAATTAAAGTCTCAGCGAGAAATTATAACACACCTATAAGAATGGCTGAAATTACAATATATATATTTTTTGTGTTGCTACTATATGCAGGCAAGGATGTGGAGAAAGTGAATGACTCATTGCTCATAAAAATATAAAATGGTACAGCCACTCTAGAAAGCAATTTGTATCTTAAAATCTAAATGTATATTTATCATGACAATGATTTTCTGAAAGCTTTTATTTCAGATAAATAAAAACTTATCTTCACAATAAGTGTAGACACAAATATTTATACTAGCATGTTTATTTGTTTTTATTTTTGTTTTTTACCATAAACAAAATGTGGAAAGAAGTACGATGTTATCAACAGGTGAATTAACAAACTGCAGTACACCCATACCAAAGATTACTATGCAGTAATAAAAAAAATACAGAAACCTTTCATGAATCTCCAGGGATACACATTGAATGAAAAAGCCAGTCTACAAAGGTTAATACCATGTAATTCTATTTGTGTAGCATTTTTAAAAGGCCAGTATTTTGGAAATAGAGAAAAAATTGGTGTCAGCCAGGAGTTAGCAACTGGGGAAGCTTGGAGAAGACTGATGTTATTATAAAGGGAATCTTTGCAATGAAACTGTTCTGTGTCTTCACTCTTTGGTGGATAAACAAATGTACATAGGTAATAAAATCATATAGAGCTAAATACACACACAAATGAATACAAGTAAAACTGGATTTGTATGAATACAATAAATTAATTTTACCAATATAGATATAATAGTTTCTATATTGCACTATAGTTTTACAACATACTACCTTTGGGAAAAAAATGAATAAAAAGTGAACTGAATTTCTTCATGTTACTCTTATGACAGCATGTAAATCTATAGTTTCACAAAATAACTTTGAAATTAAAATAAATTCTGCCAGAACTTCAAATGTCTGATGATATTGATACAGTAACAATTATACATATAAGAATTCTGACAACTATCTGGAAGCTGTTCGATAGACTTGCTATTGCTCCTATTCAAATATTGGGGGCAATAAAAACATAGATATCCAGACCTTCAAAATCTCAGAACCAGTCACGATTTCACCACACTGGTCAGATCTCTGAGTAGTGAAACAAATTGAAATAAACACTTTCAGCAGACAAGAGGAAAAGTAAAGAAATATATAGTACTCAATCTGGGGAGGAGAACATGACTGGAGCATGACTTAGCTCTCTGCTTACAGGGACTCTACCCTTGTCAAAGTGAATGCAGAGAAGGGACAAAAGGCTGACTTATATTCCCAGGCATGTCACTAAAACTGTTAGAGAAAAGCAACCAGATCACCTGTAATCGCGCATCAGCATAAAAAACCCTCCAAAGAAGTGTGCTACCTTAGGAAAGATAAGTGGAGTCTTCATAGGGCTTTAGCAAGAAGCATCAACCAAAGCTCAGCTAGTTTCAGGAACAGCTATCCGCATATGATCTAAATATGAAACAGACAGAAATTATTTTTGTGGTTTATCAGTGTTGGTTTGAAGAACTATGGTTTAGTAAGATGCATAGTGAAGAATACTGGGGAATTGAGACCATATGAAGGTCATAGAAAAAGTTTTTTTTCCTTAGAGCATTTTCTAACATTAGAGCAGTACTGCGGTCATTCCTCTTTTCACAGTGGAAAAGTGAGACAAAACACAATCAAGATATTTTCAGAGTAATTCTAGAACCTTAAGCTATTTTGAGGTTATGTTCTTATTTATTAGACTATTATGAGAAATCTGCCCTGGATTATCAATCTGCTCCATTCACATTGTCAAATAAACGTAACTCAAGGCTTTGTTCTTCTCTGATATACCTGAACTCTAATTTACAGTTATTAATTTTTACACAAGTAAACTTTCCTACAGCTGACTGCGATAATAATTGTTATCGAATAGAGTGGTGGTATTTGTGCAAAATTTATTTAGAAAGTGAAATTGGTTAAGACTTTTAAAAAGTAATAGTATTTTCTATGATGAATGCACAAAATTAATTTTTTTATGATTCTAAGAGTATTGTATCTAAATTGTTTTGAAACTCTCTTAAATCCTAAACTATTCTTCAATGTGTGAACAATAATTTCTGTACTATGAAAGTATTGATCATATGGGTACATGGGTTATAGTCACTTAGTCAACTAAAAAACAAAACAAAACAAAAAAACAGAACAACAGCAACAACAAAAAACACCCCGAAACAGAAATATCAAATAAAGCTACCAGAATACAAGTTCAGTAAAGTAAACCTAAGTTACTATTACATTCTAATAAATAATTTTTCCCTCAAGAACACTGATTTAGAGGCATTGCAACAGATGTTGGCACTTTAATAAGCAGTAAACCACAGTCCTCACCTTCGAAAATTTCGTATTTTAAAAAGACAGAAATGAAGTCATCCTTGAGACAATAGAAATTCTAAGATGGCGCCAGCATGACTATCTCTGTTCTCGACTAACCGTAACTCCGATTTCCACTCCTCCTAGGGCAAGCACAGGATGCAGGAAGTAGCAGGTGTCAGCCGAGTGTCAGTGCGTCTGAGGTGGCTCTGCAGCTGCCGCTGATAGAACAGGCATGCACACATGCGTCTGTGATTGGTCTCCCTGGCCCCTGAAATCTAGGGGAAGATGAACAGGCAACTGAGTGTTCAAGGAGACCAGGGAGAATGGGCTCAGCTAGTCTAATGGGGAATATAATTTTTGGGTGCACAATACTTTTCAGGGCCAGGCGCAGTGGCTCACGCCTGTAATCCCAGCATTCTGGGAGGCGAAAGGGGAGAATCGTTTGAGCTCAAGAGTTTGAGACCAGCCGGGCAACAGGTGAGATCCCGTGTCTATAAAAAGTACAAAAATTAGCTGAGAGTGGTGGTGTGTGCCTGTAGTCCCGGCTATTTGGTAGACTGAGGTGGGGGGCTCATCTGAGCCCAGGAGATCAAGACTCCAGCAAGTGGTGATAGCACCACTGCAGCCCACCCTGAGTGACAGAGTGTACCTTGTCCAAAAAAAAAAAAAAAAAAAAAAAAAAAAAAAAAGTGGAAGTAGTGAAATTCACTTCTCAGAAATTATATTTTGGGACTCACAATTGACCAATGCCTGGAGCTCACACAGTATAAAATTCATCACCATGGTTTCCTATAGAGCCCAGCTCCCATGGGCTGCTCCCAGCCAATGACTGGATATTAAGGTAGCAGGAATACTAAGTTAGGCAGCTTCCTGGGAGACAGGGTCTCGTCTGATGGGAGATTTTGGGCCGAGCAATTTACACCAGGCCTTATCAAACATCCTTATACCAGTACCATAGTCTAGGCTAGGAATCTTCCGTCCAACCTCCCTTCCTTCCTAGTGTTCTTCAAGGCGGATCTGCATCCTGCTGAGTCAGTGGGACTGCCCTCCTCTGCCCTCCTCTGACTCCTACATCTTCTTATCTCACAGGCACTTCCTTTGATACAATCTTGATCGTATTGGGGATCATACTGGCATCTGCTTCTCACAGCGGCCGGATTAACACAAGCCTCTTTATTTTCATTCACATTTAAAACTGCTGATTTGGTGCACCACTGATTTACTCCAGTAGCCAGGGGGCATGCAAAAATAATCTAAGCACACATATATGGGAACCCAGAAACTAGGCAGAAGAAGAAATAGAAAGTAGAGATTCTTGATGAAATGTGACTCTAAAAATAAATATGACTTTGAAAATTTAATAACATAATGAGAGTACTTGAGATACACAGTATTATTTTTAAACATTGCAAGCGAGTCTTCCAATTTAACATATAAAATCAGTAGATATAATCCACCCAAAGGTGACTATTTACTTGAAAATTAATGTCTTAGAAGATCAAGATGAAGAGGTATCCCTAAGCCCAGGGCAAAATTACAAGAAAAACTCACTACAATAGATTCAGAAAATCTTATATGTAAGTGAGAGATCTAGGTATAAAAGGGGCTGATAGGGCGAAAAATGATTAAATCAGTAATGTAATTTTCCTGAGCTGAAGAAAGAAACACTATTTCAGATTCAAAGAGTTCACCAAATGTTTTGGGGAAGACTGATTAGAAGAGAAAATCACTGTGGCATACCATGCATATTTCTACATGTTCTCAAGTTTATGAATTTCAAAGATGAAAATAACATTCTGCGGATAATCTTAGAAGGAACATACTATGTATTATGGGAAAAATTAGACAGGTGTCCGTGTTCTCATCTGAAATGTCAGGAGCTGAAAGATTGAAATATCATCTACAGAACAGTGAGAATAGAGACCTGCAACTAATAAATGATATACACAGGCAAGATATCATCCCTGCTGTGACTGAGTGATATTTGCAGATATGAAGGTATTCAGAGTGTATATCATCCATATTACACGTTAGACTTTTTATTGAATTATTCTATGTAATGAGGATTTTGCTAACGTTTTATATACATCAACTTATTTGATCTTTGCAACTCTGTGAGATAGATAGATTTATTCTGTTTTCACCTGAAGAACTGTGGCTCTAAGAGGTTAACAAATACGGGCAAAGCGCAGAACAGGCATGCTATCTTTGGATAAAAATCAAGTGGCTCTAATCCTGTTTACTTCTTAAAAGCATCATTTTTTAGGTAGCTGTAGTGGTGATGGGAACTAAAATACTAGTTTTATATTTATTATACTGTTTTTTATTGAAAAAAATGTAGGATTTTTTTTTTGTCAGAAAAAGAGACTTTCTGATAACCTGCTAGTCTTTAGCAGATGGCAGTTTGAAAAAACTACTAAATTTTAACTTTAAAATAAGATGTGTATATTTGCATGTATCTTTAATATCTATGTTTAAGGTCAATATGCCCGATACGTGCAAAAGGGAACTCACGGCTTTGCAATTTTTTTGTTTATGTTCAAAAGTCTATCCTTGTCAAATAAGTGGGATCTCCTGGACAAAAACAGAAGCATAGCAGTAATGTTACAGATTTTGAAATGCCAAGGTAGACTTCTCAGTAAATCAGGGGAAATTAATAGGATATAAATTATATATACAGTGACATTATAAATCTAGTTTATTGCATCTTATAATAGTATGCTAGCCTTTTAAAGAGACATACTAAGCATGTAGTATACCACAGTATTAACAGTATAAAAATAACATATTTACTAGCTCCTAAGACACCTAAAAGAGTTAATAGACTTCTGATATTGGTACTGATTGTCTTATTGTCAGGGAATACGTCAGACGTCAGAGAGGACTGACAGAGAGTGTTATTTCCCCTGAGCACACTCATAATGAAAGAACAGGGTTTTGACCTTTGAATTTTCTATAGCACACTGGTAATTAAAAATTTGTGCCTTTTTTTTTTTTTTTGCCAAGTACAGAAAAAAATCATGACTCATCTCAAGAATTCTAAGAAAGTATCTTTTTTTATAAGCATTTAATAGAAAACTGAAACATCCCTCACTTATTTTGACAGTGAAATAAAGCAACATATTATTTTTAAAAAGTGTAGCCTCATAATATCAGTGGACACTAAAGAGAAAGAAATCTATAAGGATAAAAATGAGAATCACATATCACAGTTTTAAAGTCAACTAAATGCATTCAGAGTTAATGTTTGAATGTATGAGCGAATGAAAATTATTTCTAATGAGAGCACTGAAAGGCGTATGTTAGGTGTTGAACATTTTTTACCATGCTAATTGTTAAATTAATGTGATAAAATTGTTTACATTATTGCTAGCTTCTTGTTTGGCTGCCTTAAATGGTTATTTTTATTAGCTTTGATTATGGGCTGCAGTAAATATGACACTAAAAGAGCGTTCCAGTCAGTTGTATGCTAGACAATTTTATTATACTCTGGCTGGAGATGCTGGCAGTGTACCTTGTTTGAAAGAGATATAATTTTTAGTTGACTTTAATGCTTGGACCTTATGATGTGATTAATAAATAAAGCATTAGATAAATGGTTTTATTAGACACTGATATTATAATAATGACTATGACCTTTCACTTGTGTAACAGAGACTAAGTCCTCAGCACGTCTTCATTTTATACCTACTACCTTGTTCTTACAGAGGATTATGTTACTGCCCCTTTAAGAGATTATTCAAAGAAAAAAATTGAATTTGAGTAATTATAATGCCATTATCAATCATTGCAGTAATTTTATTCCCTATGATTTTTGAAAAGCAGCTGAATGTCCCAATGGCTAACTATGGCATTGCACAGTGAAGATCCAAGAGAAAACTGCAGCAGAAAATAAGACAATACATTTATTTCAGATGGAATAAAATAGAACAGAATTAGTATTCATTGGTGTCCTGACACACAAAGACACGCACACACAGACACACACAATTACGCATGCATACAGGCAGCCCCCACATCGAGAAGTCCTACCACCTATCTGAAAATCTCCCTTTTTCCCATGTGCAGAGCCCAGCTGCAGAGCGCTCACTCCCACTGGCTGAGACCTTTGTTGGGATCTTATCACGATTCATCTACCACAGCTGTCCATTCCTGCTTCCGCCACTTTCTATCAGGTGTTGATCTGAGGGGCCATCAACTATAAGCTTCTGCATGCAAAAATTTTCCAGAGTCTATTTCACCAGTTATCTAACCTTAGATACTTATTGAAGCTTTAAGTAACAACTAAACAAGTTGTATCATAAAATGTTATTTTCAAGTGTCTCTTTCTTAAACCAAATTAAGTCTATGCATAGATTACTGTATGTAAGATCTAAGATAACCAATGGACTTTATTACTATATATACTCTTTCAAGGTTTTTATATGAGGGCCATCTTTTCCTATGGCAGTATAAAAATGATTTCATAAGGAACACTGACAATTACAGATATGTTAAATATAGAACTGCATAATTTCACACTGAGCCTTTAGATGCTTCATGTCATGGTTTATCTTTGAAGTGTTCGGTATTTAAGGAGTTTCTATATGAGTGAATATTATGTGCTGACAGTGTTTGAAAGAGCATGGAGAAAATCTTTTAAGGTACACTATTTAAAAATAAAATTATGCATATTTTATGAATTATGATCTTTAAATTAGAAAATTTAATTTTCAAATTATTTCATACATTAAAAAGAATCAGCCATTTTCACTTATTTTAAATCATAAAAATGAATCTTATTTTCTCATTTGAATAGATTATTGTATTTTATTCAACTTCATAACCCTGAAAGTCAAGTACTTGAATCTCTTATGAAAACCTTATGAAGGAAAATATAAATTTTCTAGTCTATCTGGTCAAAGAACTAAAATGAGTAAAGCAATTAAATTTAATCATGGCTTTGGAAAACGTTCTGTGGCTACGTGTAAGATATTAATTCAATGTTTCCAATTTGTTATAATAGAGTGAGTTGAATTTAATTATTCAACTTTTCCAAATATGTCTAAGAAATATAATTTATTCTATAATATACAGTATACTATGCAATCATTATACTTTAGTTAGTGATATATTAATGTAAATATTGTGCTCCCCTCAAAAAAGATAGTATTTTTCAGAAAAATATATACATAAATTAAAAATTATTCATATGTCAAATATTGAATAATTTAATGTATATTCATTGAACTAATATGAATCACCTCATTTTAGGAAAATGGCCACAATGTTGAGATAATGGATGGGGTCAGGAACCGACTTCCTAAATTGAAGGAAGACTTTTGAGCGGCAATAGTATTTGAGATAAGGTTTTTTTGGTTAATAGAAATTTGGAAGGTACATAGGGAAGCAACGAGAATGTTCACTGTATAGTTTAAAATGAGTTTATTGTAAAGATTTCTAGAATATAAGATTCTGTGAGCCTCAAATAGACAACATGAAGTTGAAGAAAGAAGGTAAGAGCCACATTTGGAAAGCCCTTTTATTGCTGGCCATATAATTTGGAATATTAATGTATACATAATTGAATAATTCTGTGAAAGTACTGAGTACTGTGGATGGTGGGAACCAGTTTTCTCACTGTGAAATGAAAAGTCATAAACAAGTGGTGGAGACTGGGATGATTCATGGGTTATTGGATGATAATTTAACATATCAAAATGAGCTCATCTTCAGCTTAATATAGATGCAGATATTTACTTACAGGAATATTTACAGATATGTGTCAATACAGCAGTGTGTATACACACATATATTCCCTTTCTCCATTAGTTTGGAGGGTCTAGAAGCAACGACACTCAAGTAATAATCAGCATATCTACTGCACAGATCTTTGTGTCTAATAGTATTCAACAACAACAACAAAAACAAAACACCACAGCGTTTTCATGGAGAAATGGCTCATTCTAGGACTTGGACAGAAAATTTGCAAGATAAACTTGAAGCACCCTATCATATCAGAAAGTAATAAAATACTGAGTAATAAACAAACACAATGGCAGCAATACACTGAAGGGACACACAGGTTAACTGAAAGAGTTCCTCGTGGTCAAGATAAGAGTAATTTGGGAATCAAATACAGAAATCATAAAATAAATATTCACAAATCCATACTGACATAAATTAATGATTGAATAAATATTAGAGAGTAATAAACGTATCTCTCTTGCAGAAGGATTTCAAAGAGTTTCTGTAGATTGTCTGCCCTCAAGGAGGCAGAGCATAATTTCCTACTCTTTATGTGTAAAATAAGCATGGTAACTTTCTTACAAAATTAAAATATGAGAGAAAAAATGACTAATTTCAATGTGGAGAAGGCTGATCAATGCTACCTTTCCCAGTTGATCAAGGTCAACATCAGCAGTTATAAATCATGTTGGTAGTATTTACCTTTGATATGATGGGATGAAAATGGCACTGTACCTCTCTGGCTTTTCTCTATAAAACTCATAAATCCAGTATTATTATGAGAAAATATCAGAAAAATACCAAAGGAGGAATACTCTTTAAATACCTACTCAGTACTTATAAAAATTATGAAGGTAATAAAAAAACAAGAAAAGTTTGAAAAAAACTATCATAACCCAAATGAGCCTGTTAAGCAATGACAACTAAACACAATATGATAACCTGGATGGGACACTATTATGAAAAAGAAAATTAAGTAAAACTTAAGGAAACGGGAATAAAGTGTGGATTTTTGTTAATAAAGTGTAAATACTGGTTTATTAATTGTTGTATATTATTATAAGGTCTTAATAACATGGAAAACTAGGTTTGGGTTTATAGAAATTTCCCTACTATATTCATAATTTTTGTAAATATAAAGCTGTTCTAAATTAATTTTTTTAAGATGAATATCACAAAAATTTCAAACCTTGCTACAGATAGGTCACAAAATTAGCTGTATGTTTTCTAGTGGGAAACACAAATAGATAACCCTTTTGACCTCACAATGCCAATAAGGAGCTCAAAGAAAAAGCTAACACAATTTCCTCAGAGCAATTATATCAAGATCGTCAGGAATAGGATGTAGGTATTTTAAAAATAGTCCTGACTACTCCAAATAGTGCACAGGTTTAAATATTGGCCATGCACATTTCCTGGGTTTGTACAAATGTACAATGACATGTATCCACCATTATATTATCACTATAGTACAAATTATGTTCACTGGCCTAAGAATTCTCCTTGAGCATCATTTATTCATGAGTAAACTATATATATATTTTTAAAGTTCTGGGATATATGTGCAGGATGTGCAGGTTTATTACATAGCAAACATGTGCCATAGTAGTTTGCTGTACCTGTCAATCCATCACCTAGGTATTAAGCCCAGCATGCATTAGCTCTTTTCCCTAATGCTCTCCCGCAACCCCATCCTCCAACATACCTTACAGTGGTATTATGAAAATTAAATTACAACAGGAATGTAAAGCACTTAGCATATTACTTAGTTGAGAATAAATACCGTAAGCTACAATGATGATAATAATAATAATGTAACAATATTTCTGTTAGTTTTGTTATTCATTATTCATAGTATAATTGATGATTTAACAAAGTAAGTTTCAAGAGAGTGGTAGTGACAGAAATAGAAGTTGAATGGGGCTGAGATGTGAATGAGAGGCGAAGGCATGATGACTGTGCTTCTGAGAAGAAGAAATCAACTTGGGGAGGAGCACCCAGGCCAGAGTTGATTTAAAATCAAGAGATGAGCTTACTTACTTATTTTAGGGAAGAGATTCTTGGATTTAATTGCATTAGGGTACTAGTAAGGATTGGCTTTGGGCTGGTGGCGTAGGTAGGATTTCATTTTACTGAATGTTTTCCTTTAGAGTTATTTTTCATTTGCTTCTCTAAAATATGAAATGTTATGCTTCTACCTAGAAATTCCATACATTTATATAATTCAAGAGTAATGCTCCTCATAGCCAAGACATGTTTATAATAAATTCTAGAGATTTTATATTAAACAACTGCTTGTGATTGACTTTAAAATTGATTAACTTGGGATTTTAGCTTAAAACGTTATATATACGTACACACACATGCACACACACATATATGTTAAATATTAAGTCTAAACACTTGTAAATTTTAGTTAAATATTTGTACTTACTAGTATTACAATTGCCACGAGAAGCATCTACCCAGGGAAGTAATAAATATTATTGCTATATGCTTGCATAAATATTGCACACATTCTGGGTCCCCTCTGAATTTTTCCTTGAACTTGCTATTCTCTTATTCCCTGCTAAATTACTGTTACCATTTCTAGTTTGGTTTCTCTGAATTATACTCTCACACTCCAGACTGTTTCTTAATTGTGGGTAAGATAATTGGTACAACTTTCCACCATAATCAAAACTGAAAGAGGCTGTGGCAAAAGCCAGCCTTTCCTTGTCCACAGCTGCCTGTACCTCCCCTTTGGTACAACCATCAATAAGCATCTCCATAGTGGGGCATGCAGCAGCCCTCGCAGGAGACACATCACACAGGAGCTTCCCATAGTGCATCCTCCAGTGCTGGAAGGTTTATTTTGTCACTTCTGTGTCTGATATAGTAGCAATGGCCTTTTTACTTTCTATTCTCCTGAAAGATTTCAAAAACAGGACTGCTTTATTATTTTCATTGGTGCCATCTGCCTTTTAAACATTTTTAGGGGAGAGTAGTGTCTTTCCATTCATGGATTTCCTGTATGATACTGCAGGTGGTTTTAAAGAGAGTTAGCTAACCTGCTTGACCCAGCCACTGTAATGCCCATCTGAAAGATCACACACACACACACAAACACACACACAACATACAAACACAACATACACACACACACACACACACACACACACTAGACACAGAAAGAGAGAGTACTGGAGTTAGACAATAGGATTAAGAAAATTAATTCTGATATTATTCTCTCTTCTACGTTTATTCCAACAAGTTGTTTTTGGTTTAGTTTGCAGGCATACAATTTTATTTCAATGAAGGTTTTGAACTTTTTATGATAAACTCTTTATTGCTTTTTGGTTTTGATTTTTTGGTCAGAAGTAGTTGAGATGTCTGTACAAGTGAAAGATAAGGAAATCAACGTTAAGTACATGAAAAATTGTCTCTGCTTTGAATCACTTTTGTATATAATTCAGTAAATCAAGATATAAAGAGGTGATTATTTGGATCACCTAATAGAGTGTGGAAATATCTTCTTTTGCTATATCACTGTTAAAATGACATGAAGACCTTGGTGACATGGAAATGCGAGCATTTGCAATTCTTTCGTCCATGCACTTCTCCCGTTTGGGGTCCTAAGAGAGTAGGCAGCTGGGTGGGCTGTGAGCTCGGCAAGCAAGGACGGTTTTAGAAAGAGACATTTCTTCATGGGACCTCACCATCCCAGAAAATTGTCCTCACTGCAGTGCACTTGCACTAAAGACAGTGTCTTCAAATCTCAGGCAATATTACTTTGTAAGCAAAATTCAGCATCAGAAGGGGGAAAACTAGCCAACCTGGACACAGCAAAGCTCCTTCTCTCATCAATTTATTATAGCTTCCCTGTGAACCAGAAAATACCTAGCCCACTGATTCCACTAAGAGAAATTTTTAACATATTTAAAATTTTGTCATGTATTTCAAAATTAAATTTTGAAATGTATTTTGTAATTCCTCAGGAAATCCACTATTTGTAATCTGCTGTGCTCTGATCACTTTTTTCCTATTCCTGGAATTTGCTTTTTTAAATACATACTAAAGCAAGCTATATTTTCCTTTTTCCGTAAAATAGAAACAAACATGTTTTTGCCGTGTTTCGCAAAATCCTAATAACTTATACTTGAATAAAGTTAAGTTTATTTAACCATTCCCCATGTTTAGATATGCAAATGATTTGATTTTTTCACAATTATATTATTGTTTGCTTTTTTCAAATTAATATCTTCCTAACATACATTTTTCATATTAGAATTATTAGTTTTTAAGTTACACTATTTTAAATAAATTTTCAAATTTTATTTCAATTTTAGAATAAAGAAAAATGATTTTCAAATTTTAACAATCTCACATATTTTAAACTAACACGTAATAATTCCAAAGCCCTGAATTACCACACAACCTCAGAATATTTAGTAAAATAAGAAAGTTCAACATCGGCAAAATCCTGTAATGTAACTCACAGTCTATATGCAAATCTAGGTACGCATCTCATGATGTACTGAAATCAGGAGATATCACAAGGACTGTATACCATGTGTCTGTGTCATAGTTCATAAAGCAATTTTCTGCAAATGAGTGTTTTGCAAAATGTTGACATATTCTCAGAATAATAGTCCGAGTTAAATGTATGGAACATTGTTAGAAATTTGCATTCATCATATGTTATTTTATTTTGTTTTTCACTTTATTATGGAACATACATATCTTTGCAAAAACGTATGCTAACCTGTGCACCAGTATTAGTAAATTCACATCTCAATATACTATTGGACAACTGTGCCTTTAAAATGTTTTTATGATCAAAATTGAATCTACCTATGCCACACACATATACTCAGTAAAAAATATCTGATCGTCTTTTAAACCAATATATCTAACAAAAAACATCAGCCTCCTGTGATTGTTTTTAGCTTAATAATTAACACTGGCTAAGCAGAACTTTTGTGAACGTTTTGATTTTGGGCCCAGAATGAAGGTTATTCCAAGGTTAACAGCTTGTTTTGTTTAGCAAGGGCAATCTTCCAGGCTGGCTTTTCTCTGAATTGAACATAAGGAAATACATTTATTAGGATACATGCAGTTTCTTCCAATGCAATCACCCAGGATGCTCTGTAACTGTACCTCATGAAAGAATAAGTGATGTTCTTCTTTTTCATTGCACATTACATTATGTGTGTGAAGGGTGAACAGTCAGAATCTTGTGGCAGCTCTTCTATTCACTATCTGCTAAATTACAGGTGGTGTGTCTGTAGAGAATCATGGTGCCTGGGTAGCTGGTGTTGACAATCCCCTCTTTCTAAAATGCACTATTTCTATCTTACTAGGGGCTCCCATGAGCCAGTGTTCTCCTTCAAGGATACCTCTTCTTTTACAGGTAGATAAGTTATAAATAAAACCTTGTTTAGAATTAACTCACTTTTTTTTTTTTTTGTCATTCCTTCTCTCTCATCATCCCAATTTCTTCTGCTTCAAAAAAAAAAACTTTGGCTTCCTACAAATCTGACCAAGCAATCAATGACTTGCTTAAAGTTATAGTCTTCATGGCTGACAGAAGTGAAATTGACTTCCCTTTTTTTTTTTTTTTTTGCAAATGGCTCTCAAAGGCCCCACAGAAAAGAGGCCTTGTCATTTTGTCCCATGGTTGATAGACTACATTCTTGGCTCCGACCTTGTCCCACCTGTGATCATGTCGCTACAAATTGCATATCTTCATTTTATCTATGAAGATGAAGAGTGAATAGCTGTTCACCTGGTACAAACAGAAAACTAGAATTTTAGCATTAAAAAAATTAAAATGAAAACTCTCAATTGCCTCTATGTGTCCTCTGGTGGCAAAATTCAGGGAGAAAATGAGTGACACATAAAGTTTTTGCAAAGGTCTGCCAGGAAATAGTTAGAGGTTGGAACAGGTGGGATTAGGAGGGGGAGCTGACATGTTCGTCCATGGCAGTTCGTTCTATTTACTAAAAAGAAGTTCAGAGGCAGTTCTCAATGTGAAGACACAAGCCTTATGTAGGCAGCACTCCTGAGGGAACCTGGTAGAAAGTTTGGGGACTGCACTAACTTACATTCCCACCAACAGTATATAAGTGTTCCATTTTCTTCATATGAATATTAACAATCTCTTTTTGTTTGTTTGTTTGTTTGTTTGTTTTACTTTAAGAGATAATAAAACTGGAACTACGATTCAACCCAGCAATTCCACTACTGGGTATCTACACCAAAGAAAAGAAATCATTATATGAAAAAGATGCCTGCACTCACATGTTTTTGCAGTGCTATTGACATAGCAAACTCATGGAATCAACCTAGGTGCCTATCAATGGATGACTGGATAAAGAAAACGTGGTACATATGATGGAATACAATGCAGCCATAAAAATGAACAAAATCATGGTTTTTTTTGCAGCAACACAGGTGGAGTTGGAGGCTGTAACCTAAGTGAAATAATTCAGAAGCAGAAAACCAAATACTGTATATTTTCACTTATAAGTGGGAGCTAAACTATGGGTACACATGGACATACAGATGGAAATAACAAACACTGAGGACTCCACGGGGGGGAGGGGAGGAGGAGAACAAGGGTTGCAAAATTACCTTTTGAGTAAAATGTTTACTATTTGGATAATGGGTACACTAGTATCCTAAACTTCATCATCACGCAACGTATGCCTGTAAGAAACCCACACATGTGCCTGGGAATCAAAAATAAATACTAAATAAATAAACAGAGTGCAGGGAATTCAGACGTGGCCTTTACTTCCTCCTATGTCCAGTCACAGAGCAGGTGGCAAGTTTTAGAAGCCAATATGTGAGTTTCCAGGAGCACAAAACTCTTCCCTTGCCATGCACTTCTGGCCTCCTGGGAGTGCTTTAAGGCATGTCCCACAGTCCCACTATGGAAGAGCATTAGGTCTTACCACTCTCTCTAGGGGATCAGCCAGCCCAAATGTCTGCAGAGAGTGTGCGTTCAGCAGCAGCTGGGTGACACAGTGGGTGCATTGGAGCTCAGCCAGTCAGCCTCACCCTCAGGCCACCCTTGGCTTAGGAAAAGATGAATTATCCTTAGTGAGAGTAAAGTACAACACGTGGGTGGTACGAGGTGATCTTGGACACATTCTCCACCTTACTTTCTGTCAAACCTATTCTGCAGGCCCTATTATCCTCTAAACTGGAGAATGTAGCAGGGCCTGCAGTAGAAGCTGGTTAGGAAAACTGCAAAATGCCTAGAACAGTGCCAGGGACTTACCAAGTTCTGCATCATTGTTTATAACATGAATGTTGCATGTCCTGGACCATAGGATAGAGGATGGGGCAAAACCTTCAGACACATGGCCGAGGGAAGAGTTGAAGTCTCTGAGTGCTCCTGGGCAGCATCTTGCACTCCTCACCCAAGCCCTTCCCTCCACCAGGACTTCAGCTTATTATAGAGGCTCTGCCCTAGGTGCTGTCAGAAATGGGTATTTGGCTGCTTTGTTTTGTTTTGGCTAATTTATCACTAATGGCTGAGCAAAGTACCATTTAATAATACAAGAAAATAGAGCTTTTTGGGGGGGCAGTTTACTTCCATTGTTTTAAAATATTGCATTAGGTTAATAAAAAATTAACATTTGCAACTCTGATTTCCTAGTATCTCAAGGTGATATCAAGACAAAATTACTTTTAAAATTTCTTTCTTAAGAAAATCACTAAAAAGTTTTACAGAGAAAAAGGAAATTCCAGCTTCCTCTGACGCATTAGATGCCTGGACTTGTGATGTGAGCACAGCTGTGTAGATGTCATGTGAGGATGGAGGCCCCCAGGACCATCCCCCTGCTGTGTGGGTGGGGGTAACATCAGCGCTTCCGTTTGTATCAGGAGCCATTGACTCACGGAGCACTCAGAATTGTTCACAACAAATGCCTAAGAGATTACGTGACTCATCCAGCTTCACAGGCTGGAAATATAAAATAATGATTCAAAGATGCACAGGCCCGCGAATGTGCTGCCATACTGTGGAAGGCTGTTGCGTTGTGAATTCCCACCACCCACATCAATGGTCCTCACCCATTTTTTGTGGCAGGTGAATACCACAGAATGAAAGAACTAATTAAGCGTATGGGCTTCAGAGACAATCTTCTTTGAGTTTCTTGCCAGAAAATTATTTGACTAGATAAAATCCTTGCTTTATATAACAAGTGCAATGTTTTGGCAAGTCAAGATCTTCTATAGGGCACAAATACATAGAAGTGAGAAGATGATAAGAGGAATCCACTTTATTGGAGAAGAGGTGGAGACATTTCCAAGAAAATGAAGGGAGAGATTCAGAGAGAGAGAGAGAGAGAGAGAGAGAGAGAGAGACAGAGAGAGACAGAGAGAGAACAGAGGTTGAGCTTATAGGTCCTGAGTAACCCCTAACCCCCAGCATCCATGGCCTCGTTGTAGGATGGAGCTGAGTGTACGGAAAATAGAAACCCAGAAAAGAGAGAAGTGGGGCCCCAAACACAGTGCAGAGTAACTGAGCTCTCCAGTGTGCAACCTGGAATATAACAGGCCAGTTAGAGAGGTACTGGCATCTACACGACTGCTAAGTTTTATTTTAGAAGAAGCTGTGATGAGTCTGGGATATTAAGAGGATGGATCTCTGTGGCTTTGGAATATGACTATTTCCAGACTGGGTCCCAGTAAAATGCTGGCAGCAGAGCCAGACGATGCTGGGAAGATCCAGATGATAAATGTCCTACGCCCCAAAGGTGGAGACCACGTCTGAGGACCTCTCTCCCATACTGTCCAGGGGCCTGCCCAAGTAATTTGCCACTGACTGGGTACTATTAGGGAGGCAAGAAAAAAAGTCTTTTGAAAGACTAATTACCCCAAGGAATCTGAAGTTAAAACAGACAGCTTTAAACTGAAAAACAAACAAACAAACAAAAAACAACAACAACAACAAAAAACAGTTATGTATGTCTAAGGCAAAAGTTAAATTTTACACTCACATTTATCTCATTATTTCCTGCCTCTACCCAGCATGGTGGTTATGGAAAGAAAGATTAGATCAGTAAGTTAATTGTTGGAAGCAAGGCTACATTTCCTTCCTGGAATATCAGAATATCCAGGGATACTGGCAGCACTGATATACGCAGTACCCTTGTCTTTTATCTCTATGGCAGCCCTTTGAAATAGAGCTGCCTAAGTTCTAAAGACAGCCCATGCATGCATTTTATTTGACTTTCATAGGGATAGCAGACACCATGCTTACAAATAGCATTTGAAGTAATTGTTAGAATTTAAATATTAGGAATTTCATAAATACATCTGGATTACAGGTTTCTGCTCACATAGTAAGAATACCTGAATAACAAGTTCCTCTTTTAAACAAAATGTTAACTCTTCAGTGAATGTGTGAGATCCACACCCCTCAATTGTCATACTCCCCATGGTACCGGAGGACTTTTTGGTTTATGACTTCTGCTCTATGGCTGCAAAGGTTTTAGTTTGTGTTACAGCTACTATCTTGGGGTAACTGCACAGAAGATACATTGGTATGAGTTTTGCTTCTCGGCCCCCAAGGGCTCAGAAGATATTTGGAAATTCCTGGAGACATTTTGGTTGCCACAACAGGGGATGATGCTATTGGCATCCAGTGGGCAGAGGCTATGGATGCAGCTAACCATCTTGCAAGGTACTGGGCAGACCCCTGTCAAAGAGACATCATCACAAAGTGTAAGTAGTACTGAGGTGAGAAACCCTAGGTTAGAGCAGACAGAAGTAGAAAAGACTTGCCTGAAATTAAAACTTTTCTAGATACAGTATTAACAGCATGCCCTGTTTCTATAACATGATCCTGATGATTTTCTGTAGATCCACAAACACTACCTCTGTTATTCATTCAACAAACATTCATTTGTGCATCACACGTGAGCAACACCCATTGAACAAAGATGAACTAAACCCATTTCATATCCAGGTTGTTCTCAAGGAAAATGTAATTTAGAATAATAAATGACTTTTGGAGTTATCTTAGACTTGATTTTGGAGAAGTGGGTAGGAAAGGTTATTTCTACTAATTTTAAAATTGGTTGTACTTTCTGCTTATCAAATAGTCGAAACTGTTGAGGGATTTTTTGAAATGATTGGTAAGAAGTTGCTTCTATCTGGAAGGAATTTGAGAGCTGAAAACTCTGGAAGTAGCTGCACTCAAGGGAATGGGTCCTTGTCACACATCTGCCCTCTTGAGTATGGGGCAGTGAAGATGCTACTTAACTTTACACCTCGTCTATGAGCTCCCTCCTAAATTTCAAATTCCACCTCTGGGTTTCTCCAGTGACTCCTACTCAAGTACAAAACCTCAATTTCTTCTTCCCAAATTATCTGTAAGTTATGAGCTACTTCTTCTCCTCAGCCATCTTTAATTCCCTCACCCCAACACTTAAACCTAATTGAGAGTATTTCCTTTTAAGATATCCTAACAATGCCAACAGTGCTTTAACTATTTCTATTCAAAATAACATTCAGGCTGGGTGCAGTGGCCCATGCCTGCAATCCCAGCACTTTGGGAGGCTGAGGCAGAGAATTGCTTGAGGTCAGGAAGTCTAGGCTGCAGTAAGCCATGATCACACTGCTGCACTCAAGCCTGGGTGACAGAACAAGATCCTGTCTCTAAAAAAAAATAAAAATAAAAAATAAAAATAAATAAATAAATAAAAATCAAATTTATCTTTTTTTAAAGTAAATTTTTCAAATTTTACAATTTATATCAGAAACATTCTTCTATTAATGCAATCTCAAAATCTGAAATTAATGCAGTAACATTTATCAACTTCCTTTATTTCTTATTTCAAATGAGTTGTCACATTTTGTCAATTTTTAAAAAGATGTATACAAGAAATATGTGTATGTCTAACAAATTTTTAACCTCCATTATGGGCAGTTATTTTAAGATTGGTGTTAAAAAAGAAAAACATGAGAAATTATATGATGGGTATATTTGGGTGATGGTTACACCAAAAGCCAAGACTTCACCATCACACAATGTATCCATGTAACAAAACTATACTAGCACCCCTTCAATTTATACAAATAAAAAATGAATAAATTAGTTAAAACATAAATACAATAAAGTTTTAAAATTCCCATACTGCTGTATAGTTTCCCAAATATACGTCTGAACTGAATAATAATGGATGAGTATTGGCAAGTATGGCCAAATAAATATAAAAAATAATGTTTTAAGGCATTTTTATTAACTGTGATTTTTAAATATTATGATTTTTCTTAACGTCTTTTCAGCAGATTGGAGGAATTAACATATATATTTACTATACAGTTTACATGATTTAATCTTCACAAATCCTGACAGATTTTACTACCCACATAATCAAGATAAGGAAACCAGGCTTTGTGATATGAAGCAACACACCAGAGGCCTGAAGAATCCTGCAGAGTTGAGGCTCAAACAAGTTTCATTGACTTCAAAGCCCACGATCTTTCTACAGTGGAACAAAGTTCAAAACACAGAAATCTAATAGATGATTGATTCTTACAATACAAATCACTGGAAATATATACATTTCTATCACCTAAAAAAAAAAAAAAAAAAAAATTCCCTTGAATCAGAAAGACCAGGTCTCTAAAATAAAGATATTATCAATGTAAGCATTTCCATAAAGTCTGCATTTGAATGTAAATTTCTGACAATTCAAAAGCTCCAAAGATCTTTATTTTAAAAATCAAATTTATTTTCTCATATATATTGTAAGAAAAGACTAAAATAATCTTTTGCCCAAGTCGAATATTTAGAGGAATACCTAGACTTGTCCAAATGCTTCATCCAAGCCACGATCTCTACCTATGTCAGATGGGCAAGCTCTGGACCCCTGAGAGGGATCCAGAATGCCACTGTCCCCAGAGGGAGAATATTTGGACTTGGTCGAACTCTCAGTGAGAGTTTGGTTGACTCTGGCTAATGGATATTTTGTTTGTATTTTGATATTAATGTCTGCTAGAGAATCCGATCACTTTGGTGATGATAGCAATGCTAATCTTTACATACGAAATTAGGGTTTCTGACTTGCTCCATGAACACTTTAGTGGTCTTTACAGACTATCAATTACTATCCCAGGAGGGTGCGTTGCTTGCCTGCCTCTTGGTCCAGCTCTGCTCCTTTCTTGCTAAATTGCCTTCCATTCTCAGGGCCAAAAACATCTGCTAATTAGCAACAATGAGGCCCTATTAAAATCAAATGCTAGAAGGAAAAAAAAGAATAAACCACTTTCAGTCTTGTTAATGTTTTAAAAATGTTTTGTAATCAGAAAGCTAATACATGTTCATTATTTTTTTAAAAAAGATGTGTGAAGATGCATTGTTATACATTAGATATTGTAGATGATTTAAACCTTTCAAGTATCAGTGACTGAGGCTGAATTTTGTTTTGGAAATAAAATAATAGCATACGTCAGCTCATTTGAAAATAATCCGTCAAAATGTAAATTATTAAACATTTCTGCTGCAGAGGTTAAAATGTTAATGTTTTCGGGCTTTACTCTGAATATCATTCTTATTCTTTTTAAACTGAATTTGGATTCCATTTGTAAGTTGTGATATCATAAGACTATCTATGTAATAAGACTTTGTAAATGTATATTTGTACATGTATTTTTCTATGGCCCACAAACTGAAAAAGTTTACTTTTTTTTTTTTTTTTTTTTGAGACAGAGTCTCACTCTTGTCACCCAAGCTGGAGTGCAGTGGCTCAATCTCAGCTCACTTCAACTTCCACTTCTCAGGTTCAAGCGATTTACCTGCCTCAGCCTTCGAAGTAGCTGGGATTACAGCTACGACCACGCCCAGCTAATTTTTGTATTTTTAGTAGAAATGGGGTTTCACCATGTTGGCCAGACTGGTCTCAAATTCCTGACTTCAGGTGATTCTCCCGCCTCAGCCTCCCAAAGTGCTGGGATTACAGGAATGAGCCATCACACCCGGCCAGGTTTTTACATTTTTGAATGGTTGAAAAAAATTAAAAGAAGGTTATATTTCATGACACATGAAAATTATATGAAATTCAAATGTAAGTGTCCATAAAGTTTTATTAGAATACAATATGCTCATTCATTTATATATCGTCAGTAGCTGTCTTTGCATTCTAGTAACAGAGTTGATATATGGGCCACAAAGCCTACAGCTTTCATTAACTGATCCATTACAGAAAAAGTTTAGCAAAATTTGCTCTAACCTCTTAGATTTAAGAAGAATACTGGGCATTGTGACTCATCTTCTCATATTCAACTGGCAATCTGACCAGGAAGAATCCTTACATAGTACTCACTTTAGAACTTTTATTTTCAATAAAGAAAGTTCAAGCACCCAATTTTTCAAACAAGAAAAGGCATACATGACTACCATACTATTTGGTAGTGATTATAACTTTGACAGCTAGAAGATGAGATGTTCAGCTGATTTTGCAGTGCTGTGCGACCATTCATCTAGAATACCTCTGGAGAATAAAAATAATGCCTCCTCTCAGATACGAAAACCTAATTACATACATGATAAATGACAGTTTTCAAAACATGATCTTTTTGGTGATAAATACCTCCCCAAAAATTTATAAAGCTTTAGAACATAATATTTTCTCCCAGTCATGGTTTGTTATTTTCAAGGAGTGTATAGAATTAAAATGATGCTGGGAAAGGGTAGTTGAGGAGATGCAGAACCTTATCCCATCTGTGGATGACAGAGACTCTGGTTGTCTTCTAAGTATAAAGCCTGGGTCTTCGACCAGAGGAAAAAAAGGTATTAGGGATGAAGTGACTTCTAAGAAACTGTCAATCCTTCATTTATTTTTTAACACGGCAAAAGGTGTGTCAAAATCATGCCATTGTGAAAAAATTATGCAATGTATTTTTCATTTTATTTCCATAGAGCTTTCAATTTTTAGAAACTTTCCCCTGGGTTCTAACAATTTTTATGAAAATCTTGGTTTTTAATCTTGTGAGATCCTTATTTTTCAGAGATATTTTTGCAGAAAGCCGAGGGTCCCTGGATACATTAAAAGGAACAATATCATTGATTTTGAATAGAAATTAATTTAATAGGTCTGTGTGCAGTGGCTCATACCTGTAATCCCAGCATTTTGGGAGGCCGAGGTAGGCGGATCACGAAGTCAGGAGACCGAGACCATCCTGGCTAACACAGTGAAACTCCATCACTACTAAAAATGCAAAAAGTGAGCTGGGCATGGTGGAGGGTACCTGTAGTCCCAGCTACTCAGGAGGCTGAGGCATGAGAATGGCGTGAACCCGGGAGGAAGAGGTTGCAGTGAGCTGAGATCATGCCACTGCACTTCAACCTGGGCGACAGAGCGAGACGCCATCTCGGGGGGAAAAAAAAAAAAGTAATAAATTAATATTAAGTTTCTGGTATTCCACAGACCTTGAAAGTCTTTAAGAAAAAATAGTATTAATGAATTAAAATGTAAGGAAGAGAAAGTCAAAAGGACAAATACATAGTATGGCTGACTGCCTGGCTGGAAAAGCTGAAATGGCTAGCACAGAAAATGTCTGTTGGGCACCTTGGCAGTGGACATGCCAATAGTGCAGGGAAATTATTAGTGAAGGGAGAAATGCAGAGACGCGTGAGGAGAGAAGGGAGAGATGACAATGGCGTTTAGTAGGTGAGCAAGTTGAGAAAACAAAGAAGTAATTTATTAACAAAATTACTCAAAAGTATTTTGAAAATTCTGACCAAATTCATACACAAAACCATGAGATTACCAAATTACATGGAATCCTGTATTTAAATGTCTAGTTTTATTCCTGATGTGTTCAAATTTTGGACTTTACTTGCCGACGCCCTTTAGCCACACACTACTGTGGACACACATCTAGGTGAGCAACTTGGGCTTATTTGTCATTGCAGAAATGGCAAAATAGAAAGAAGAAACCAGAGTTGGGTTGACATTTGTGCTTTCCAAACTATCTTAGGTAAACTATGACTGGTAACATTTCAAATCTCGTTAGCCTGTTTCACCAATTTTGGTTTTGCTATTTTGTGTAAAGCAGGATTCAAGTGGTCCAGACCCCCAGTTCTTAGCACGCATAAAGTTTATAATGTAAGGCAAGTTGGTGGTGGTGGTGTAAGTAGAACACATGTCATTCGATGGTTGCTGCAGCACAGCAGATCATTAACTTCCTTAACAACTTAAAGATATATCTGCAGTTACTAATAATATTAACTAAAGTTTATAAAGTTGACCAAAGTTGTGAGTAGATTCGAAAAATTAATATGTAGTTAGCACAAATTTGGTGGCCTTTTTCTTCCTGTCAAATCTACCAAACCATTTTTTCATAATCATTTCCAGATTCACTGGCCTGCTAGGAGGACTCACAGGACTCAGTATTGAGTCTTATGATTATGATTCCAGCAAGCTGATACGAAGCAAAAGCCAAAAAGGGAAAAGACAGGGGAAAACAGGCACTAACTTCCAAAAGTCCTTTCCCAAGGAAGTCAAACAGAATGTGCTTGATTCCCCCAGCAATGAATTGTGAAAAGGTGAAATATTTTCTACCAGTTGAGCTTATTAAGAATCCAATAACCAGGGTTTTTAATGGAGGTTGGTCTCGAGGTACCCTTTGCTTAGCGCCTTCCAAATTTAAGATCCTCCTAAAGAAAATAGGAATTTGGCATAAACCACATCGTTAATACAAACAAGCTAGGCAAGCGAACGTCTTCCTGAAATCTAAGTTCTCAGATGTCACCCAAGAGCCAGTCTTGCAAACAGGACAGCTCCTAGGCCTGCCATGTTAACTCTTTTCTACACAACCATGTAATAAGATAGCAGAGATATCTGTAAGGAGATAAGTCTAATCTCAAGTAATTCAATATTTAGTGCATCTTAATTCCATTTATCTTACTTATGTTCCTTCAGTAGTCATGATCTATCTTGTGAATGTTGTTCTTGGACCCCCGCCAGCTGGTGAACTAAATGTTTTACTGGGGTTTGAGAAAAATATTTGATCTTCGAAGTTATGTCTATTTTTATCTAAAAAGAAGAAAGCAATTCAGCTTCTTTATTATTCAATGTGTAGCTTGACACTGATGACTTTACTTCTTTTTAATGACCAGCATATCATGTTTCATGTGTTATGTGAGGCACACCTGGGAAGAAGGGGTCTTGTGCAAAGTGGTGGTATTGGCAGGTGGTGAACTTTCACTTATTTACCTATTTTAGAATATCATAACACAATGTATTTTATGTATGCTAGGTGGACAAAATTATCTAAATTAAAATATCATAAAATATGAAGGAGAATAAAAATGCATTGTGTCAAGAAATCCTGAAAGAAGTATATGAATAAAGTAAGTATAAAAGGACAACTAACACCTGGACTGTTCATAGTAAGAACTATTTGGTTTAACTAGTTCATCAAAAAATTACTGATGATGTAATTATATCTGACAAAGTAAGGGCAAGAAACCATCTGAAATATAAATATATATTAATACTTTCTGTATAGCTAATGTTGAACTAATAGATAAGTATCTAGAATTATTCTTTACTGGTGGTTTGAAATCAAACATGCATTGGGAGTATATTTAAAATTATTTTACTGCTGGAATATGCAATCAGACTATTTGACGGTCGTGGAGCATCATGTGCAGACATTATAATGTTTAATATCTTCCTCTGTTTCTGTTTCAGAGGAAACACATTCAGGCCGTATCTCCTTCAATACATAAGTAATCATTGATTTTGTTTCACCACCACCAAGGTATTTTCCTTGGCATTAATGATTCTAAAACCATCACATCACTCTCTTGTAGAAATCAATAAAAAGTCCACCTCTAGTGAAATCAGCCCTAAAGCAGGTAATCGCTCTATAACCACTGACTGGATTATGGCTCTTGTCTTTAGTGAGCTCTTCCATTTTCATACTGTCAGACAAATTAATTAAATTTACAGACTGGTCTGCTGCATTAGTCTGGATTTTTAGATGATGAATTTTATATTACATCCTATTTCTCTGGGCACTGGACATAAAATAGCAAAAAAGACATGGTTCTTGCCTAGTAGTGGAGGACGACAGACATATACACAGACAATTTTAATAGAGTGCGATAGACTCTATGCCAAAAAGTGCTAGTGGGTGCCATAAAACCCCACAAGATAAGTAAGTTTTAATATGTATGCTTAATCATTTTAAAACTGTCCAGAGATGTATTTAAAAAAAAAAAAAAAAAACACAAACTTGAGAATGCTTGTTAAAAAAAAGAAAAGTATCTGGCCGCCAAATCTCAAATCTCAATAGATTGTTTATGGAGTAACTCTTTGTCACCCTGAGTATATCCATCTAGAAAAAGTACATTTAGAAATGACTTCAAATCACTTCTAACTCAGCAGATGAAAAGGGTTCCCAAGAGATAATTTTAGTCCTATAGTTGCCTTTTCCACCACATAAAGCTGTAATATTTTCAGGCACGTTCTTACTACCTTGTCTGCTTGCCGACTCCTTGTTTTTCTTCATATGAAGTTCTCTAAGCTAACAAACTGCTTTATGTATTCTGTAGATCTGGTGAATGCTTCCACTCAGGCTAGGGAGTCTCCATGCACGAAATTCACACCTTAGAGCCACACCAGTGGGCTAGCCTAATAGTGGTTGCACACAAGAAAGAATATTGGGCAAAAACACATTTAAATTACAACAGCAACAGAAAATGATATAGAACGTATTTGCAATTATAGAAAAGATACAGGCACATGGAAATAGAGGCAATGGTTTACAAAGTGATTACAGATGAAGGCCATTCATTATTTAAACTAGTCTTCTCTTTCAAAAATAGAGAAATTTGTGCAATTGCGGTGGCTCATACCTGTAATCTCAGCACTTTGGGAGGCCGAGGTGGGCGGATCAGGAGGTCAAGAGATTCAGACCATCTTGGCCAACATGGTGAATCCCCATCTCTACTAAAAATACAAAAATTAGCCAGGCGTGGTGGTGCGTGCCTGTAGTCCCAGCTACTCGGGAGGCTGAGGCAAGAGAATGCCGTGAAGCCAGAAGGCGGAGATTTCAGTGAGCTGAGATCGCGCCATTGCACTCCAGCCCGGTGACAGAGAGACTCCATCTCAAAATAATAAATAAACAAATAAAAAAGAGACAAAATCTGGATAGATGTCAGCAGTATTGGTTGTATAGTTATGGTTTTTTTTTTTTTTAAATTTTCTTGAATCTCTAATTTAAAATATCAAAATGGACTGGAGAGTAAAAACAAAACCACAGGACTTCATTTACCAAAAAAAAAAAAAAAAAAAAAAAAAAAAAGGTAATCTAGGTGACACGATATTGTCACAAACTTTAAAGCACAAGTGGATAGAGAAATTCACCAACAACCTTAACACCTGCCTGCTATGAGTGTCTGCGCAGAAAGAATCAAAAGGGAGAAATTATGAGGATTATAAACCTTAGAACTAAATATAACTAAAATCCCATTCTTATTAAATAAAGAGTGGGGCAGATATAGTAGCTGGGATGAATTTTCACAATCCGAAAGCTGTTGAGTACAATGGGTCCAATGTAGAAAAGATTGAAGGGCCCAAGCTTTCTAACCTCTATGAACTCTCAAAACTGATGACCCAGGGCTACCTTTCAAGGCTTCACACTGAGGAGAAAGTACTCAAATTGGAACAAGATAAGTAGGACAGAGAGGTTGAAACAAAAGAAAGTGAAAGCTCAGATAAACTTGATGAAAAGAAACAGGTCCTGGGAACCTCAAAAAACAAGAAAACAAGAGAAGAAAGGGCTCTGAGAAGTTAAATAGCTGTTCCGTATATCACATCATGTTGAATTCAGGAAAACAAATTTTACGTAAAGATTAAATCACAAAAATATGTCAGTGTCTAATTCCACACAGAGTCATTTAAGAAGAATGACTGAGGAGCATTCCTGTGAATGACGCCGGGAAGACTTTCCTTTAAAACAGGTAAAAATGTCACCTACTGTTTCAAAATGCACTATAGCATACTTAGAAAATGATGAAAGACAGAAAAGAAAACAGCAAAATTAGAAAAACGCAAGAATAAAATATTTCAAAAAATGTGGAAATTAGAAAAAAGAAAATTCAATATGGATAAAAAGCCAAAAGGAACACAAGAAAAAATAAACAGAATGGGTAATATCTTAGGAGAAAAATAAAGCAAACAGAAGCAAACTATAAAAGTTAAAAGAATTAAGGGACTTCTAGTTTTCAATAATGTAGAATAATACATTAAACAATGAGAAATCTGACAAAATATATAAAATATTACATTGCAGGCATTAGAAGAAAGACAATAGAGGATTATATTTTCTGAAAATGGGGAGAAACAAGATGAACCTGATTAATTCCTGATTTATGACTGGAATCAATTTTCAGTCTGTAGTGTAGGGAGGAGGAGCCTAACAAAGCCCATTGATTCCTCTGAGTTAAAAGATATAAATCAGAGTCAGGAAGGCTAAGCCAATCAGAATAGAGGACAGAGTTTCACGGGAGAGAGAACTCCAGAGATCTGCCAAGGGTTCCTATGATTCTCTAGCTAAGTACTGATTGGTATATGCACAAGAAGGAAGCACTTGAGGTTAGGGAAAGATTCTTCATAAATGAACAGAGAGTTAATTGCTAGTGTTTCAACAGAAGTGAAAAAAGTCTATGTCCCCACAAAGCAGAACAGTTAAAACCTCTAAAGCTGCTACCAAATCTTGAAAGCAGACCTCAGCGATCAAATTGCCTCAAGCTAACTTAAATATTTGCCAAAATAAATAAAAACTTTATTGAAAGAAATACAATAAAATGCAACAATTAATAACATCAAACTCTCATGTATGCTGTCCAATAGGAAAATCAGCACTTAAAGCAGCATGAAAATAGGACTCATAAGCGGCAGCAGAAGCATTCAGTAGAAACATACGAAGATGAAGATGATGGAACTACCAAAGACAGCAAAGATAGATTATAAACATGCTCCATATGTTCTAGAAGACTGAAAAAAGTAAACAGTGTGAGTGATTGATTGCAGAAAATACTCAAATGGAACTTCTAGGGATGAAAAGTATAGTATCTAAAATTAAAAAAATAAAACCCTGTGTGATAATAGCATATAAGCTGATACAGAGACAATGAGCAGCATACTTGAATTCTTAGCTATTGAAATTTTCCAAAATTTAGCTCAAAAATAAAAAGGACAGAAAATTAAATAGAACATCGGTGACCTATGAGACAATATTAAACAGTCTAATGTGGGCATAATTGAAATTCCAGAGAGAGAGAGAGAGAGAGAGAGAGCGAGAGAGAGAGAGAGAGAGAGCACATATCCAAGAAGTTCAATAAACAAATGCAGAATAAACCTAAATAAGTTTACCTAAAGGCATGATGAAATTACTGAAAACCAATGAGAGAGGGAGAGACTCATAAAGGAAACAAGGGGGAAAATACTCATATATAGAGAGGAATAAGAATAGCAGCCGACTTCCAAGAAAAACTGCAGGTCAGAAAAAAATGATGTATTTTTAAATGCTGAAAAACAAAATGCATGTAAACTATAATTCCTTACCCATCAAAATATATTTCAAAGTTAAAGATAAAATAAACACTTTTTATTCACAAAAAGCTGAGAGATTTTGGCCTGGCATGGTGGCCACACCTGTAATTCCAGCACTTTGGGAGTCTGAGGTGGGTACATCACAGGGTCAAGAGATTGAGACCATCCTGGCCAACACGGTGAAACTCCATCTCTACTAAAAACACAAAAAAATTACCTGGGCATGTTGGTGTGTGACTGTAGTCCCAGCTACTTGGGAGGGTGAGGCAGGAGAATTGCTACACTTGAAGAAATATTAAGAAAGTCTTTAAGGCAGAATAAAAATTATGTAAGAAGGAAATAAAAATCTTCACAGTGAAATAAAATAGGTAAAACTGGAAGTAAATGTGTAGCTTTTTCTTATGTATTAATCTGTCTCAAAGATTATTAACTTTTTAAATTAAAAAACAGTCAATATATTGTGGAACTTACAGAATATGTAGAACTAGAGTAATAGCACAAAAATGGTAGGGGAAAATGAAACTATATTGTGTGAGTTTCTTACATAATATGTGAAGTGGAACCATATTAAAGTTAAATTGCATTAAGTTAAAAACTTAGAATAACTAAGTGACAGAAAAGGAGGAAATAATAAGACAATAGTAAAGATTAAATAGAAACATTAAACAATTTTAATTTATCCAAGAGATTATTTAGAGGACAAAACTGAACAAACTGTATATTAGACAGATAGAAAAAAAAGGTATTGTGATGATTGATTTAAGCCAAATTATATCAATAATCACCTTAAATGTAAAGTATCTAAGTAACCAAATTAAAAAACAGAGATTGCTGGATTGGATAAAATAAAGACACTTTGTTCTGTATAAGAAAATCCACTTTAAAAAGTGAAATATAGCTAAAAAAAAAAATGAAATGTTAATGCATGAAAAAGATACATGATACACACATTGAGCCAAAATAATTTAAAGGTTAAATGACCATATTATTATAAAGTAGACTTTAGAGCAAGGAATATTACTATAGGTAAATAGGCTAATTTCATAATGATACAAGGATTAATTTGTCAAGAGAACATGATCATCCTAAAGCATAAGCATGTAAAATGCAACTTAAAGTAGAGCAGGCTGAGATTAAGAAATGTAAAGAGAAACAGAAAAATCATAAAAGCTGGAAATTTCATCATCAAACTCTTAAATAATTGGTAGAACAAGTGGATAGGAAACTAGTAGAAATACACGAGACTTCAACAACATTACAACCAACTGGACCTAAGTGGCAATTGTAAACATTCAACTAAAAACAGATGAACACATTTATCCAAATGTACATAAGCAACTCACCAAAATAGACCATACACAAAGACATAGAATAAATCTCAATTGATTGAGATTTTGTATATTAAAATGTATATGGTCTCATCTTAGCCCAAAAGCTTTTTAAGCTGATAAGCAACGTTAGCAAAGTTTCAAGATACAAAATCAATGTGCAAAAGTCACATGCATTCCTATATACTAACAACAGGCAAGCAAAGAGCCAAATCATAAATGAACTCCCATTCACAATTGCTATAAAGATAATAACATACCTAAGAATACAGCTAACAAGGGAAGTGATGGACCTCTTCAAGGAGAACTACAAACCACTGCTCAAGGAAATCAGAGAGGACGCAAACAAATGGAAAAACATTTCATGCTCATGGATAAGAAGAATCAATATTGTGAAAATGGCCATGTTTGGGTAGTATGGCCCTAAGCAATTTATAGATCAATGCTATTCCCATTAAACTACAATTTACATTCTTCATAGAATTAGGAAAAAAACTATTTTAAAATTCATATGGCACCAAAAAAGAGCCCAAATAGCGAAGACAATCCTAAGCAAAAAGAACAAACCTGGAGGCATCAAGCTACTTGACTTCAAACTAAACTATAAGGCTACAGTAACCCAAACAGCATGATACTGGTACAAATACAGATACACAGATCAATGGAACAGAACAGAGAATTCAGAAATAAGACCTCACTAGAGAATTCAGAAATAAGACCTCACATCTACAACCATCTGATCTTTGACAAGCCTAACAAAAACAAGCAGTGCAGAAAGGATTCTCTATTTAATAAATGGTGCTGGGAGAACTGGCTAGCCATATGCAGAAAATTCCTCAAAGACCTAGAACCAGAGATACCATTTGACCCAGCAGTCCCATTACTGGGTATATACTCAAAGGAATATAAATCATTCTGTTATAAAGATAAATGCACACATACTTTCATTGTAGCACTATTCCCAATAGCAAAGATTTGAAATTAACCCAAATATCCATCAATGATAGACTAGATAAAGAAAATGTGGTACCTACCCCATTGAATACCAGGCAGCCATAAAAAGAAATGAGATCATGTCCGTTACAGGGGCATGGATGGAGCTGAAAGTCATCCTCAGCAAACTAATGCAGGAACAGAAAACCAAATACCACATGTTCTCACTTATAAGTGGGAGCTGAACAATGAGAACACATGGACACAGAGAGGGGAACAAAACACACTGGGGCCTGTTGAGGGAGGGTGGAGAGGGAGAGCATTAGGGAAAAGACCTAATGCATGCTGGGCTTAATACCTAGGTGATGGTTTGATAGGTGCAGCAAACCACCCTGGCACATGTTTTCCTGTGTACCAAACTTGCATGTCCTGCACACACATCCGGAACTTAAAATAAAATAAAATAAATAAATATAAAATTTTAAACTAGAAAATGTATGTAGTCTGTTGTAATTCATACTTTATACATTGTACTCTATTCAGTAAAACAAAGTATCTTCTCTGACCAAAATGCTACTAAATGGGCAATCAATTGCAAGAAGATAATTGGAAAACAACAAATGTACAACAATTGTCAACTACACTCTTAAATATCTTCTGGGTGATATAAGCAATCATAAAGTAAATTAGAAAATATCTTGAACTAAATGAGAATTAAAACATACACACCTACATTTGTGGAATATAGCTAAAGCACCGATTAGATATAGTTATAAAGTAGATACTTATATTGGAAGAAAAGGTAGAATAAAAGAATTAGATATAAGCATTAACGTTAGTAAAACAGTCAAACAAAAGAAAATAAAAACCAAAGTAGCCAGACAAAATAAAATAATAATGTAGAGAACATAGATTATTAACAAAGAAACAACGTTATGTGAGAAAATCAATGCAACTCAAATATGATTCTTTAAAAAGATTAATATATAAACTTCTACTCAGGCTATTCAAGGAAAAACCGAGAAAACACAAATTAGCAGTATCAACAATGAAACAGAAATTATCACTACAGATTCTACATAAAATAAAAGATAACGAGAAAATATTATGAATAATTTTTATATCATACATTCAATAACTTAGAGGATATGGACAACCTCCTTTAAAGACAAAGACAAAAACTATCATAGACATTTAAAGAACAAATGCGTTGTCTGAGAATTTTATATTTTTAAAAAAATACTCTAAATATAAAGACCTTTCCATGATGTAAATTCCAGGCCTAGATGGTTTCAATGTTGAATTCTACCCAATTTGAAGAAAGAAATATTAATTCAAACTCTTCCAGAAAAGAAGAGTGACAACTTCCACACTCACTTATTAGACTTTATAAATCCAGCATTAGCTTCATATCAAAAGCAGAATAATATATAGTATGAGACACAATGAAATAAGTAATGTTATATTAAAATTATTAACAATTTTTAGTAAATTTTAATAATTTTTAGTAAATTAAATCAAACTACATGTACAAGGAATGATAAATCATGATCAACTTGCAATCATTCCCAGAATACAAGATTTGTTTATTATTTAGTAATCAATCACAACAAAGACCATATTACCTCACTAATCATATACACTTTCAATAAATGTACCAAAACACATTTGAAAAAATCAATATTCATTCATAATAACATACTCAGAAACTAAAAGTAGCAGATAACTTTATTAATTTGACAAAAAGCATATATGAAATGCTGATAGCTTACTATATTTAATGGTGAAATACTGAATACTTTCTCCCTAAAATCAGGAATAAAGTAGTTAGCTTTATATGTACAAGTTTTATTTAGCATGATACTGGTGGAATTAGAGTCAGAAAAAGAAATAAAAACCATCACATTGGACAGCAAGAAATAAAACTTCTTTTACTGGTAGATGATGTGATTATCTCTGGAGAAATTTCTAATAAATCTACAAAAAAGCTATTCAACTAATAAGTGAGTTTAGCAGGACAGCAGTACATAAAATCAATATACAATAATCAGATGTATTTCTATGTATTAGCAATAAACAATAAGATGCTTATACTTAAATATTCAGTTTACAATGCATTTACAATCATATCAAAACATAAAACATTTAAATATAAAATTAGGCAAATAAATGCAAATTTCAAATAATAGAAACAACAATATTAGTTACAATTATTTAAAAGTCTGAAATAAATTAAGAGATGTACCAAGTTCATGGATTGTAGAACTTTATGTTTTCAAGACGTCAATCTTCCCTTAGAAGATCTGTAAAAAAAAAAACAAAACAAAACAAAAAAAAAAAACAACCCCATCAAAAAGTGGGCAAAGGATATGAACAGACATTTCTCAAAAGAAGACATTCATACAGCCAACAGACACATGAAAAAATGCTCATCATCACTGGCCATCAGAGAAATGCAAATCAAAACCACAATGAGATACCATCTCACACCAGTTAGAATGGCAATCATTAAAAAGTCAGGAAACAACAGGTGCTGGAGAGGATGTGGAGAAATAGGAACACTTTTACACAATTGGTGGGATTGTAAACTAGTTCAACCATTATGGAAAACAGTATGGCGATTCCTCAAGGATCTAGAACTAGATGTACCATATGACCCAGCCATCCCATTACTGGGTATATACCCAAAGGATTATAAATCATGCTGCTATAAAGACACATGCACACGTATGTTTATTGCAGCACTATTCACAATAGCAAAGACTTGGAATCAACCCAAATGTCCATCAGTGGCAGACTGGATTAAGAAAATGTGGCACATATACACCATGGAATACTATGCAGCCATAAAAAAGGATGAGTTTGTGTCCTTTGTAGGGACATGGATGCAGCTGGAAACCATCATTCTTAGCAAACTATCACAAGAACAGAAAACCAAACACCGCATGTTCTCACTCATAGGTGGGAACTGAACAATGAGATCAGTTGGACTCGGGAAGGGGAATATCACACACCGGGGCCTATCATGGGGAGGGGGGAGGGGGGAGGGATTGCATTGGGAGTTATATCTGATGTAAATGATGAGTTGATGGGTGCTGACGAGTTGATGGGTGCAGCACAGCAACATGGCACAAGCATACATATGTAACAAACCTGCACGTTATGCACATGTACCCTAGAACTTAAAGTATAATAATAATAAAAAATAAATAAATAAATAAATAAATAAATAAATAAAAATGATCAAAGCAAAAAAAAAAAAAAAAAAAACAAGAAGAAGATCTGTAAATTCAATATAATTCTAATCAAAATGCCAACAAACTTTAAAAAAATGGCATGACCTTTAATTTTTATTGAAAAGTAAAGGACTTAGAGTAGCTGAATTGAAAAAACAAAAACAAGTTTAGTGGGCATTTATTTATTTATTTATTAACAGACTGCAAGTCTTCGTTAAACAAAGCAGTATGGTCTAGACAAGGAGTCTAGAATTAAACCTTCCCAGATAGGGTCAAGATTGTGTTGTTTTGTTTGATTTTTTTTTTTTTTTTTTTTAACAAAAGTGTCAACTCCATTCAATTTGGAACAAAATAATATTTCAACAAATAGTGATGGAAAAAAATTGGATGCCTATATGTATAATAAGGAACTTCAACCCTTACATAGCAACATATGCTAAATGTAACTGTAAATACATCATTAACTTATGTTTAAGACATAAAACTATAAACGTTAGAAGAAAACATGAGAGGAAATCTTTGGAATAATGGATCAAGCAAAAGTTTCTTAAATAAGAAACAAAAGTCCCAAAAAACAAAATTAAAAAAAGAAAAAAAGACAAACTAGAATTCATTAAATTTAAATATTTTTTACATTCAAAAGACTCAGATTAGAAAATACGTTTTGTTTGGCTATTCATTTCAGTTTCCTTTTTAATTATTTTAGAGACAGTATGGCTTTTCAAATTTTCCAATCTCACAAATCTTCTCTTCTCTGCTAAATACACCCCACTCATTTTCAGTACTTCAAGTCATCTGCTGTTTCTCTAGATCAAGGATTGGCAAACATTATTTTTTTCTGTAAGGGTCGAAATATAAATATTGTATACTTTGTGAGTCAGTATTGTCACTACTACTCAACTCCACCACTGTAGCACAAAAATGTCCTTAGACTATAGGACATTTAGAATAAGCATGACTGCATTTCAATACAACTTTGTTTACACAGACAGCAGGTCAGATTTGACCAAGAGCGGTAGTTTGACAATCCTGCTCAAAACCAGTACTGTTCAGTAGAAATATAATGTGAGCCATAAATGCAAGTTACATAGTCATTTTAAGTCTCCTACTTGCCACTTAGAAAGTTTTAAAATGACATTAATTTTAATAATACATTTTATTTGACCCAATTATAAAAATGTTATTTTACATTTAATCAATGCAAAACTTTATTAAGATAGTTTACATTTTTGGTTCCATCTTGACATTCAAGTTCCACTGTGTATTTTGCGTTATAGCACATTTCAATTCAGACTAGACAGATTTCAAATGCTTAGTAGCCACGTGCAGATAATGACTATTGGACAGAATAGCTATCAGTATTTGACCTTGCCACCAATCAGAAATGCTAAGCTTCCTGAAAGAATCTGTAGACATTCCAAAGCAGAGTTCAGGTAAATGCATTATTACTGGTTCTTGCTTGTTTTCCCCCTAAGATTATTATATTGCAGCACCAATGAAGAATAAACCATTAGATTTTATTGGTGTGTGTTTGACTGTGCTAGCATTCTAGATTCAATGTTAATCTTTGTATTAAGTAACTTTCATGCCACTGATTTACCGTCTGATTTTCTGCTAACAGATACTTTTTATCAGGATAAGTCCTCTTCTTTTGTTTCTTTCTATATCTTGAAATTGGAGTTTTATATATATAGTACATTATAATATAGTATTCTGGGAAAATACAAAGAGATCACAGTGCTCAAAATGAAAATAAGACAGTGATGGGGTACTGATTTTTAAAATGTAAGTAAGATAATACATTTGGCTAGAACAGTTATATTTAGTTTTATGTAGAGTAGCGACACAGAATATAAATAATTTGAAATCATATTTTTTTCTAATTAAGATTTGTGACAGCTTTATTACTTGCAGTTTGAGGCATTTCAAACTCAACTCTATAAGGGTGACAACATGACTTATAGCCTCTATGGAAAAAGGTTAATGAAACCATATGTACGGGGCAGGGGAAGTTGAAGGTAAATTAAATTGTATTCAAGAGTATTGTATTGGCAGGGTGGAGGGGAGTGCAGCTTGCCCTCTCTTTTCCCTAAGGATAGAACTTAAGAAAATTAGCTTCATCTGTAATAGAAGGAATTTAACCTGGATATTACAAAGAAACATTTTCAGCATAAGGGTTGCTGAAAAAAATGCTACCATGGGAGTTCTTGGTATTTATTTTCTCAAAAATGTGTTTTCAATGAAAGTGTAAACACATAACAATTTGGGAGAATTACGGAGATATAACTTTTCCCTAAAGTACAAAGGAATAAAAGAGAAACTGTGCTGGTTCTTTCATTCCTTTATTTTTCTGTTCACTTTGAGATATAAGCATTAGTTTCAAATGAAAAAAAAAAAAAAGGTCAAAGAGACGCGCTACAAGAGCTAACGACACTGCACTGCGGTGTGTGGAGCATGCCCTCTTGGTCAAGTACTGGGCCTGAGGCTGTCTCCATGTTCTTAAGAGCTGCTTTGCATGTCACAGATCATAAAGGAAGGCAAAATCAAATTCAGAAAGTCAGACTGATTAAAAGAAGAACTTGTTTTATTATGATCTTTTAATATATACATTTGTAATAGAAAACTGTTAAAATCTACATTTTCTCTACCTACAATTTTTAACTTTTTAAATAAATAATATAATTTTCAGGCTGTTATATATTAATAACAAATAGCAAGAATCACTCCAGAAATCTCAATTTTTCAATTTTTTTTTTACAATGAAAGAATGGATAGTCTCTTTTCAACTTTCAAGACAATTTTATTTTTAATCTGGGTATCAGTTTTTTATATCAACAAGTTAATAAGCACTTCTATTTGCTAATTATTTTATTTTTCTTCATATGGTTTTTTAAAATTTTTCTACAAATATTATCAGTGACCAACTTTTAACTTTAAGTAAGTTAGCATTATTTATCTTTTGTGGGAAGCTATAGAAAATATAGGTGGTGATAGCCATGCAGATACCTTTGGTAACTGGGATTGGGTGTGAGGGTACATGGCTAATGAGACTGTGGAGACTGGGTTTAAGTACCACATAATTCATCTGGATATATTCTTGGTTAGTCTTCTCTTCCTTCAACCTAGTTACACTCCTTAACTTCAGAATTATTGCTTGAATGGTTAATGTATTAATTAGATTATACTTCATACTAGTGTTATAAGTGGATTGCATGCCACAATTACAGTATTGGAGTATTCTGGGTTGTCTTTGTATTTAATTTTACCAGTGAATTTTAAACTTTCTAGTGTGTCCTTTTCGTATATATATATATTTTTTTATTCTTTCAGATTGAAGAACTCCCTTTAGTATTTCTTGTAAGTTGGATCTGGTGATGGTGAATTCTCTTTCCTTTGTAGTTGAAAGATAGCTTTGGTGGATAAAGCATTTTTGAATGGCAAATTCTTTTTTCTTTCAGCACTTTGAAAATGTCATTCCATTCCCTCTTGGCATCTGTTGAGAAGTGTGGTGCATGGTATACATCGAGAAGTCTGTTGCCAGATGAATTGGAGTTCCTTCATAGGTCATTTTCTTCTTTTCTCTTGCTGCTTCTAGGATCTGCTCTTGGTTCTTGCGCTTTGAGAGTCTGATTATTATACGCCTTGGGGTAGTCTTAGTTGGGTCAAATCTGTTTGGTGTTCTCTAACCTTCCTGTACCTAGTATCTTTTTCAAGTTTTGGAAAGTTTTCTGTTATTATTTATTTAAATAAGCTTTCTACCCTTGCTCCTCTTCAACTCTCTCAAACACCAATAATTCTTCTGTTTGGTCTCTTCAGGTAGTTATAAATGATCTTTATTCTTTTTCATTTTTTTCTCTATTGATTGTGTAATTTCAAATAGACTATCTTTAAGATCATGGATATTTTCCTCTGCTTAATATATTCTGCTTTTGAGTGTCTCTAATGAATTTTTCATTTCAACAAATATATTTCTTAGTTTTAAAATTTTCTGTTTGTTTTTATTATTTCAATTTCTATGTCGAATTTCTCTAATAAATTTTTAAATTGTTTTTGCATGTTGTATTGGAGATCACTGTTTCCTTTAAATTACTATTTTGAATTATTGGTCAAGGTGCTCACATATTGCTGACTCATTATGGTCAACCACTGGTTCCTCACTTTGTCTGTTTGGGAATGTCATGGTTTCCTGTTTGCTCTTGTTTCTTGTGAATGTCATCTGCCTTTGCATTGAATAATTACTTTGGTATTGCAGTTTTCTCTGTCTGGCTTTTAAAAAATGTTTATGTTTGCTGAGAGATTCTTCATAATTTACCTGCTTGATTTCTTTTATATGTATCTTTTTTCTCTAGGTCGCTGCCTCTTTTTCAGTACAAGATGGCACCAAAAGTCCAGGTTTGTCTCTGCTTTAGCAAACAATCAGAGCATATGGAATGAGGGAGTTCCCAAAGAGGTCATCCCAGGAGCATGGAAGGGCTGGCTAGGGTTTATGACTAGGGCATCTGTGTAATTTACTTCCTATAGCATGGTGATGCTGAACACTCACACTGATTTGATGTCTATTTTGGCTAAGTTATGCATCAGAGTTTTCAAGGCTGGGGATGATAGTTTCACCTGTCCCCTTTGTCTCTAACTGTTCTCAGGCATACATCTCCATTCCTGTACTTGCAATGTTTCTCATGAATGAGGCATGGACAGATCTGCCAAAAAAAACCAAGATGGTGGGGAAGCTGGTTGTCCACCTTGGTCTCACTTTTTCCAGTGTAGAAACCATGAGTCAGGGAATTTTTTCCATGTGCTTGGTGTGCTTGGTGCTGGGCCAGCTGTGGGGAGAAGTATTGTGAATACGAAAATAAAATTCTCTTTAATTTGCTCAAAGAATTTTGTTGTTGTTGTCCTTCTCTGTAGTCCCAGGAACTGATTCATCCTCATATTTGAGCCCTGGGATATTGCTGCTGGAAATTTTTATGCTATATATTTGGTTTTGGTTTTCTGTAGGTGGTGAGTGAAGCCAGCTTGTGCTTATGCTGCCATTTTGGAATAGAAGTCAAGCTTATGCTTCATAATATGTACTTTAAGAAAACATAAAAATAGTAAAAGTCACTGATCTAAATTATCTTACTCTCACTCCCTCAGCTTCAAATTGTAGCCAATTTGTCCCCATCACTAAAAATTTCCTTTGACAATGGGTTTCCCTTCTACCATTCTGTAGACATTTAGAATTCCTTCGTGATACCACCTAGGCTTGAAAAATGTAAAATGTATATATATATATATAACTCCTACTTAACTCATTGCGTTTGAGTTTCTAACAATCCTCACATTGATCATTTGTCAGTTTTTCATAGGATTGACCCCTTTCTGGGTCTCCATGGCATCATTTGCTCCTAAACTGTATTCTTTCTCTCCAACTACATTATTTCACTTATTTTTACAGGATCCTTTAGTCACTGCATGCTTGTCAAGTGCTTCCCATTTTACTACTCTGTGCATGCTTTCTAAACAATTTTGTTCATGCTGAGACTCCAATTACCACATGTGATTGATGGCTTTCATATCTGTATCACCCACTCATCAATATTTATTATTTCCTAATTCATATAAGCTATTGCTTATAGGCTCTTCAGGTTTAATAGCCAATCTTTGCCTGAACCCAATACCTGGGAATTATACTCTAATCTCATAGTCATTAGTCACATCCAAATAATACCAGTCATCAAGCAGTATTCTAACTCCCTGGTGTATCTTAGACCATCAAAAAAAGAAAAAAAATGCTGCATCATTGAAAAGGATGGAAGATGGAAAATGCCTTATTAAGGAGTAGACCTATGTCCACTTTAGGCTAATCTTAAACATATGATTTACATGTTCTCACAAAGAACATTTAGGCTTCCACAAAGACAAAATAGTAATCAAAATCACAAAACTTTGTATTACAGAAATTAAAAACTTTACTTATCTTTCCCTGTACCTAACATTGCCCAGGAGACACTTTATTATTCTGCAATGTTTCCCTGAAAATATCAAGTACTCTCATGTCTCCAAGTTCTTGCAAACAATGTTTCTTTTGCCTAGAACGCTCATAATCATTTTTTATTCTCCTTGAAAAACTCATAGTCACCCTCCAAGTCTTGATTTTTTAAGATTTTTGAATAATTTCTCTGGTCCTTCTTGTCTGTCTCTTTATCTATGTACCCGATAAACTTGTAAACCTCTGTAAATACCTACCTTAAGCCTGAGAGCAACAGTCATTGGAGAGTTTGCAACGGGAAAATGAGTGATCAGATTTCACAGTATCCACACTGAATTATATATGGAAAATACATTTGTAGAAATAAGGCTGAGCCTGGAAACATATTGTTTTGAAGGCTGTCACAATAAATTGAGAGACGATGTCGATTTAGATGAAAAAATGACTAGATTGGAGAGAAGTTTAAAAGTAGACTTTCCATTTCATGAGACTTAAGTGAACATCAGGGGTAGGTAATAAAAAGAATCCAATAAATATGGACTTCCTACTTAATACTATGCACAGCCCATGTTTTTAGACAGAAACGTATACATTCACAGTGAAACTATCCATGTTGGAATTTGCTCATTCTGCACTCACTGAGGAGTCCACAGATGGGTAACTCAGTGTCTTTTTACAGAATGGCTTCACCCACTGTTCCTCAGAACTTTCAGTACCACAGTACTTCACCTTTGGAGAAATAGTGCTTCTGGCAGTCCTGTCATGTAAAAACCCTGAAATCTTTTCACCATCTTAGAATATTTCCTACTGTCAACAACAAATTAGTATATTCTCTCCTATTGAGATAACACCTCACTGCCCAGAGGAAGATATTTTTGCACGATTAAGGGATAATAGTTGTTAAGAATTGACAAACTACCTTTGGCTGCATTGTTGTTGTTTTCATTAATGCCATATATAAGACACTCCATAAGAACTAGAATCTTTTCTGGAAAAGAAATAGGCAAGTTTCTGATGTTTTTGAACAGATTTTCTTTCTCCCCCACTCTCTGCATTGTTACTTTAATAATTAAAATTTCAAAAACCTAAATACAGGCTTACTTCACTTTATTGCTTTTTGCTTTATTGTACTTTGCAGATATTGCATTTTTTGACAAATTAAGGTTGTGGCAACCCTCAATATGTCCAGATGTGTCCAGCACATCTATTGGCACCATTTTTCCAACACCATGTGCTCACTCTAGTTATCAGTGTCACATTTTGGTAATTCTCACAATATTTTAAACTTTTTATTAGTATGTCTGTTATGGTGATCTGTGACCAGTGATCTTTGACGTAACTACTGTAATTGTTTTGGGTGCCATGCATCACGCCCATATAAAATGGTGAACTTGATTGACAGATGCATGTGTTCTGACTGCTCCATCTACTGACTGTTTGCCCATCTGTTTCCCTTTCCTCAGGCCTTCCTATTCCCTGACACACAGCAATATTGAAATGAGGCCAATTGATAACCCTACATTTGTCTCTAAGTGTGCAAGTCAAGGGAAGAGTCCCACATCTGTCACTTTAAATAAAAAGCTAGAAATGATTACACTTAGTGAGGAAGGCATGTTGAAAGCTGAGACAGGCTGAGAGCTAGACCTCTTGGAACAAAGAGTTAACTAAGTTGTGAATGCAAAGGGGGAGGTCTTTCATGAAATGTAAAGTGCTATTCCAGTGAACGCATGAATGATTAGAAAGCAAAACAGCCTTACTGCTGATATGGAGAACATTTTGGTGGTCTAGATAGAAGATCAAACCAGACACAAAATTCCCTTAAGTTAAAGCCTATCTCAGAGCAAGGATATAACTCTCTTCAATTCTATGAGGCTAAGAAAGGTGAGAAAGCTGCAGAAGAAAAGTTTTAAGTGAGCCAAAATTGGTTAATAATGCATAAGGAAAGAAGTAATCTCCACAACACAAAGGTGCAAGGTGAAGCAGCAAGTGCTGGTGTAGAACTGCAGCAAGTTATTCAGAAGATAAAGGTAAGATCACTGATGAAGATGGCAACACTAAACAACAGATTTTCCATGTAGATGAAGTAGTCATCTATTGGAAGAAGATGCCATCTAGGACTTTCATAGCTAAGGAGAAGGCAATAGCTGATTTCAAAGCTTCAAAGAACAGTCTGATTTTCTTGTTAGGAGCTAATGCAACTGTTGACTTGAGGTTGATGCCAATGCTCATTTATCATTCGGAAAAGCCTAGGACTTTTAAGCATTATTCTAAATCTACTCTGCTTGTGTTCTATAAATAGAATGACAAACATCACACCTGTTTACAGCATTCTCAGAAAAAAAAAATTTATTTTAAAATTTTACTGCTCACTGAAAATTCTCTTGGTTGTCCAAGAGCTCTGATGGAGATGTACAAGGAGATTAATGCTTTTTCATATTTGTTGACATAGTATCCATTTGCAGCCATGGATCAAGGAGTAATTTTGACTTTCCAGTCTTACTATTTAAGAAATATATTTTGTATGATGATAGCTGCCAGAGATACTGATGCCTCTGATGGATATGGGTAAAGTTAATTGGATACCCTCTGGGAAAAATTCACCATTCTAGATGCAAATGGCAGATCCAAGACTTCAGTGGAGGTAATAACTGCAGATGTGGTAGAAATAGCAGGAGAACTGGAAATAGAAGTGAAGCCTCAAGATGCCACTGAATTGCTGCAATCTCAGGGTAAAACTTTAATAAATGAGAAATTGCTTTTTGTCGACAAGCAAAGAAAGTGTGTTATTACATGGAATCTACTCCTGGTGAAGATGCTGTAATTGTTACTGAAATGACAACAAAGGATTTACAATATGACATGAACTTAGTTGACAAAGCAGTGGCAGGGTTTGAGAGGGTTGATTCCAATTTTGAAAGAAGTTATACTGTGGATAAAATGCTATCAAACAGCATCACATGCTTTAGAGAAATCTTTTATGAAAGCAAGAGTCAACTAGTACAGCAAACTTCATTGTTGTATTATTTAAAGAAATTGCCACAGCCACCTCAACCTTCAGCAACTGCCACCCTGATCAGTCAAAAGCTATCAACATTGAAGCAACACCCTCCTCTAGCAAAAGGTTTAGTCTCATTGGAGGTGCACGTGATTATTAGCATTTTTTAACATTAAAGTCTTTTTAAACTAAGGCCTACATATTGTTTTAGACATAATGCTATTGCACTTAATAGACTACAGTATAGTGTACACATAACTTTCATCTACAGTGGCAAACCAAAGAAAATACCCATGACTCACTTAATTTACTTCGTTGCAATGATCTGGAACTCAACTAGCAGTAATCTCCAAGGTATGCCCATATTTAAAGATCAGTTTTAAGAAGTACTATCTTTCCACCACCCAGTAGTAATAAATGCTCATTTTTCATCAAAATCTCTAATTCAAGCAATATATTATAAATAATAAAGTTGGTAGACCAATTGCTTTCCTTCCATCTTATTTCTACATTTTTCCTTCCTAAAGGTAAACATTCTTAACAGATTTTTTGAGCATTCTTTCCTTTTACCATATGAGAATTTGCATTTAGATCAGCCAAGTATCTGAGGGCTTCATACTCTCAGACTCCCACTGATGAACTTCATGCAATGTGTTTCTCAGAATGACCAGGATAAAGACTACCCAGCTTACCCATCCATGAAAGCATAGCACTTCACAGGCACAAAGGTCAACACTTCTCAGGCCAGGATGTCTTCCTTTACTGTTTATCCCCTAATCTGCTTGCTGCCCAATTTCCTGGGTTGGAGCAGGAATAAAACAAACCAAATCTGGATCACACTGACTCTGAAATGTAACCATTAGGGTCCAGCATAAGATGTCAATGTTTCCTCAATTACATTCCTCACTGAGCAATATTTCAGTCTTTATTTCTGTCCTTGGGCCTCCGGAGTCTGCTAAAAGTAAGCCCTTGGCCTATCTCCACCCCCACAAAAAAACTACCTTTAGTGCTCTGCTGACCTTCTGTGCTTTCTACCACACGTACTCTAACATCATGGGCTTTTCCCTCCTTATTTTATCCGGCAGTTTTCGTTGTTCTCAGTGACAGTATTGGTACAAAGTACCTATAATGCCATTACCAGAAGGAGTAAGTCTGTAATTTCCCTCACCTTCAAGGTGTCCTGCATATTGCACAGGTAAGTAATTATAAAGTGTGGTGACAGAAAAAATCAGGGCTCTGTAATAATAATAATTGTGTTGATGGAATTGACCTGGTTGATGTAACAGCAAAAGTGGTGGCAATTTATCTTTACCAGGGAATGCTTTTTAAAAAGCATTAACTTTTTAAAAAGTTATTTCTAGTAAAAGTTTCCTCTGGCAAGTCCAATATCACAGTTCAGAAAGTATTCCCTGGACAATCTTACATCATGTTTACACCTGTATTTGGGTTCTCCAGAGGGACAGAAATAATGGAATATACATAAATATATATGTATATATATATATATATATAAAATTATGATTTCACTGTTTTACATACATACATATATATGTGTGTATGTATATGCACACACACACACACACACACATATATATATATATGCAGGCTGAGGAGCAAGGAGAGCCAGTCTGAGTTTCAAAACTGAAGAACTTGGAGTCCGATGTTCTAGGGCAGGAAACATCCAGCATAGTAGAAAGATGTAGGCTGAGAGGCTAGGCCAGTCTCTCTTTTCACATTTTTCTGCCTGCTTATATTCTAGCCGAGTCAGCAGCTGATTAGATTGTGCCCACCCCCATTAAGGGTGGATCTGCCTTTCCCAGCCCACTGACTCAAATGTTAATCTCCTTTGGCAACACGCCCACAGACACCTCCAGGATCAATACTTTGTATCCTTCAATCCAATCAAGTTGACACTCAGTATTAACCATCACAACAGCAAATCATATTTGGTATTTCAAAGGCAGCTGCCTGTGAGATAAAAACATTGTTTCTCACCTCATTTAGTAGCCCAACATACAGCACATGGAAGTGAAGTGGAATGACTTAGAAACAGAGGAACTGAATTGGTGTGCTCCGACAGGTTCTACTTTGACTTTGTATAATTTGCACAGCAGCCCTGTTGTCAAGTCTATCATGAAGACCAGTTCAAAAAGACAAAAAGAGACTGGGATCAAGATGGTCAACTAGACACAGGTAGTAGGTTCTTCCTCCAGGAGAAGAGCCAGAATAGTATGTAGACACTCACATTTCAAACCGATTAACAAGAAACAAATGCTTGGATTTGGCAGAGAAGATATGGAAGTGCTAGAATTAAGAAGAGGGTTCAGAGCAGCTTGCCCAGCTAGGAACTTGCTGAGAGCTGAGCGCAGCTTCTGGATGCAGGAAAGCAGTAAGAGAGAAATCCCAGAGCTCTGAAGTGGGCTTTAATGATTTTGGCTATGGGAGAAACCCTTGATGACTAGAGCCTCATGTCTGACATATGGAGCTGTCTAAGCTTTTCACAGAGATGTTGGTCCAGTAAGGGAATCAACAAAGAATCCTGTAGTCACTGAAGCCTGGAGCAGCTACAGCTGGGAGGCATTCTGAGAGTCCAAATACCAGGAATCTACAGATGCAGCTGCAGCTGCTGCTCTGCTGGAGGGAGGAAGAGGAGAGAATGGGTGCACCCATGTGCCCCTGGATAAGTACTTACTACAGTGCTATGAGCTGCTGTTGAGACTGAGAAGGGAGTGGATTGCACTCCTTACAGTTTCTTACCCATACTGCTTGCCTGGATGGTGCCCCATCCTTTATATCCTAGGCCAAGGTGCTATTTTGAGAGTTTAATTCTAGGCTGAGCTCCACACTTGGCCTGAGTTTAGGCTGATATGGCTGTAGCCACTGCCCAGCCAAGAGTCCACAGAGAAATCAGGCCATCCCATGTATACCTAGGAAATGCCCTCTTCCCTGCAACAGGCTGCTGTGAGATTGAGACCCAGTCAAAGTCCACTCTTCATAGCTTCTTGGCCACACTGTCTGCTGAAGTCATGTCCCACCCTCCTGGGTTGCAGGCCTAAGGTATCATTTTGAAAGTTTAATGCCGAGCTGTATATCATACTCTGCCTGAGCTTGGGCTGAAACGGCTACAGATGCTGCCCAGCCAAGGAGGGGCAGGGAAGCCAGGCTCTCCTACACCTACCCAAGACAATACTCAGCGCCCTGCTAGGGGCTGCTGTGAGACTGAGACTTGAGTGGACTGCACTCTCCACAGCTGGTTGCTCACATTTCTTACCTGAGAGGGGTTCCACCCTCTCTGGTTACAAGCCCACAGGTGGCACCATTTTGAGAGTTTAGAAACACTGGTAACCTGGTGAACACAGCTGGCATTGCAGTCTTAGGCCATAGATTCGGGTGGTTACTCTGGGACAGGGGAAAGGCCTCCACAGCCAGAACTGAGTGTCAAGGGTGGAAAGTGACCCAGTACTAGGCCAATGGGATTGAGATCTCTCCCATCCCAGTACTGGAGTGGAAGGAGAGTTCCTGATGCTGAGGTTTCTTCCAGGAAGTAAGACATGCAGCCAGGGAGAGCTTTATGCACTCACGTCTTCTCCTTTGATCAATTAGGGGACAGTACTACAGCAGCTATGAGGAGTGGGAGGGAAGGAAACCCTACTCTGCTGGAGATATAACTCTTGGCACAGACCACCCCTAAGGGAGGCAGGAGTACAACCTGTCAAAGCCCCCCTCAGGTCAAAGGAAATGCAAGCACAGCACCAGCAGCTAAAGACAGCACCACCAAAGCCCAGTAATAACTGTGGAGTAGGAGTCACCTTTCACCCCCACAAATCCCCTCCTCAGTGAACTGTTGCAGATTCAGCTGCAACTACTCTTGTCAGGGACCAGGAAACATGGGGTGAAAGAGTTTCCTTTTGGGCTTCTCCAGTGGCTCCACCCTGAAAGAAGGCAAATGCTTTCTAAGGGAGGGTGCTTTTTATGCTTCTTCATTGCCTCCACACCCACCCCTACCTGTTGGATCTTACTGTGAAGCGCTGTCTACTGCACTGCAGCCTGAATTACACAAACAAACAAATTGCATTGCTACAATAGGTAATGTCTGAGAATGCCACTGCACAAGTCTGACTGCAACCGTGGGATCCACACAGAACCTAAGCACCCTGCAAGCACTGAGAAATGAAGTTAGTCAATCATATGCAATATATACCACAGTCATATGCCTAAGAAAAAAAAAGTATAAAAAATCAAGAAGCCCCATCCAAACAATAACAAAATTTTAAAAACCTGTTGGCTCTTTCAGATGAGGAAAAACCTGTGCAAAGAACTCAGACACTACAAAAAGCCAGAGTGTTCTGTCACCTCTGAAGGCTTCCTCTAGATCCTAATTAATAGATTCTAATCAGAATGAAACGACTGAAATGACAGATATAGAATTCAGAATGTGAATGGCAAATAAACTCAAGGATATCAAAGAGAAATTTGAAATTCAAAACAAAGAAGTCAGAAAAATGATCCAGAAGCTAGAAAAAAATTTGAAAGGTGACATAGCTATATCAAGAACTAACCAAACAGAAGTTCTGGAATTGAAACATTCATTTCAGGAATTTCAAAATACAGTTGGAAGACTTAACAACAGTGTAGACTAAGCAGAAGAACGAACTCAAAGGCCAGTCCTTCAAACTGAGCAAGGCAGAAAAAAAATTTAAACATGTTAAACATGAACAAAACCTTCAAGAAATATGGGATTATGTAAAGTTGATCAAATCAATGACTTCTGGCATTCTTGAGAGAGAAGACAAATAAGGGAAATTGGAAAATATATTTGAGGAAATAATTCAGGAAAATTTTCTGAATCTTGCTAGTGAGGACACCAGGCAGGTACAAGAAATCCAAAGAATTTCAGTGACACATTATACAAGATTACTGTCTCAAAAACACATAATGATTAGACTATCTATAGTCAATGCAAAGAAAAATTTGAAAGACAGCTAGAGAAAAGGCTAATGTTATCTATAAAGGGAAAATTGTCACACTAATAGAATTCTCAGAAAAACTTACAAGCCAGAAGATACTGGTGGCCAGTTTTTAACATTCTTAAAGAAAATATATGCCAGCCAAGAATGTGATGTCCCACCAACTTAAGTTTTATAAACAAAAGGGAAATAAAGTCTATCTCAGGGAAGCAATTGTTAAGGGAATTTATCACTACTAGACTGGCTCTATAAGAGATGCTTAAGGGAGTTCTTTTTTGTTTCTTTGTCTGTTTTGACATTGTTGCAGAATGTCTTCCAACTGCCAGATCTGGAGCAAGCTGGGAATAGAATGAATGCCTCTCCTTTCATGAACGTTTGCTTTCCCTTCCTTTCTGAAGGAGGCAGAATACTGGGCCCTCTCCAGACACAATCCCAGGAGATTAAGAGTTCTAAACATGGAAATGAAAGAGCAATACTTGCTACCATAAAAACACATGCAAGCACGTAGCCCAGAGATGCCGTAAAGCAAGTACACCATCAAGACTACAAGACACATAGCTAACAACACCGTGACAGAAACAAAACCTCACATGTTAATATTGATCTTGAATATAAATTGCCTAAACACTCCACTTAACAGACACAGAGTGGCAAATTTGATTAAGAAAACAAGACCCATTCTTCTGCTACCTTCCAGAGACCCATCTCACATGTAATGATACCCAAATGCTCAAAGTTCAGAGACGGAAATGGCAAACCATTTACTTTTGTTTTCCATAGCAGACAAATGGAAAATAAAATTTTTAAAAAAAGGGGTCACTATTCTTGTATCAGATAAAATAGGATTTAAACCAACAACAGTAAAAAAGGGACAAACAAGGGCATTGCATGATGATACAGGGTTCAATTCAAGAAGAAGACCTAACTCTCCTGAATATTTACACATCAAAGCACCCAGATTCATGAAACAATTATCTTTAGACAAAAGACTTTGACAGGCACGCAATAATAGTGAGGGACTTTAACACCCCACTAACAGCATTAGACAGATTACCAAGGCAGAATACTAATGAATAAATTCTAGTCTTTAATTTGAGACTTGATCATTTGGACCTAACAGGAATCTATAGAATAATTCATCCAACAATCACAGAATATACCTTCTTCTTATCTGCACATGGAACATTCTTTAAAATTGACCACATGATCAGTCATAAAGCAAGTCTCAACAAATTTGAAAAATTGAAATTATATCAAGCATCTTCGCAGACTGTACTGGAATAATAATAGAAATCAATACCAAGAAGAACTTTCAAAACCACAGATACATGGAAAATAAATTTACTCCTGAGTGATTTTTGCTTAAAAAATAAAATTAAAGCAGAAATAGAAAAATTTATTTGAAACAAATGCAAATACAGAAACAACTTACAACAACTTCTGGTATGCAGCAAAAACAGTCTTAAGAGGAAAGTTATAGGTCTAGATGACTACATCAAGAAGATAGAAAGATCTCAAATAAACAACTTAACCTCACACCTAAAGCAACTGGAAAAACAACAACAAACTAAACCCAAAATTATCAGAATAAAAGAAATAATTAAAATCAGAGCAGAAGTAAATGAAATTGAGATCCAAAAAAATACAAAGGATCAATAAAATGAAAACTCTGTTTTTTGAAAGGATAAATAAGAATTATAGACTGCTAATTAGATTAACAAAGAATAAAGGAGAAGATCCAAATAAGCAGAATCAGACATGACAAAGGTGACATCACAATTGATTTCGCAGAAATACAAAATATCCTCAGAGACCTACTAGGTACCTCTATGTGCACAAACTAGAAAATCTAAAGGAAATGGATCAATTCTTAAATGCACACAACCTCCCAATATTAAACTAGGAAGAAACAGACATCTCAAACAGAATAATATTGATAATGAAATTGAATCAGTAATGAAAAACCTACCAGCCAAATAAAGCCCTGTGGATTAGCTGGATTCACAACCAAATTCTATCAGATGTACAAAGAAGAGCTGGTACCTGTCCTACTAATATTATTCAACAAAATCGAGAAGAAAGGACTCTTCCCTAATTCATTCAACAAAACCAGTATCATATGATATCAAGATCTGGCAAAGGTGCAACAAAAAGGAAACTACAAGCCAATATTTCAGATTAACACAGGAGAAATCTTCAAAAAATACTAGCAAACTGAATCCAACAGCACATCAAAAAGTTAATTCACCACAATCAAGAGGGCTTTATGCTTAGAATGCAAGGATATTTCAACACATGCAAATTAATAAATGTGATTCACCACATAAACAGAATTAAAAACAAAAATCATATGCACATCCCAATATACATAGAATAAGCATTAAACAAAATACAATATCCCTTCATGATTAAACCCCCAACAAACCAGGCATTGAAGGAACATGCCTAAAAATAATGAGGCATTTATGACAAACCCACAGCCAACATCATACTGAATGAACAAAAGCTGGAAGCATTCCTCTTAAAAAGTGGAGCAAAACAAGAATATCTATATCACCACTCCTATTCAACATATTACTGGAAGTCCCATGCAGAGCAATCAGGAAACAGAAAACATAGAAGCATCAAAATAAGAAAAGAGAAAGTCAAATTATCTCTCTTTACTGATGATATGATTCTATACCTAGAAAACCTTAAAAGTTCTACCAAAAGACTCTTAAGTCTAGCAAATGACTTCAACAAAGTCTCAGGATACAAAATCAACTCACAAAAGCAAGTAGCATTTCTATATACTTGTTATAAGTGTATGCCACTTGTAATTAGCTTATGATAAGCTTGAATGTTATATTCAAGCTGAGAACCCGATTGAGAATGCAATCCTATTTACAATAGCCAGAAGAACATACCTAGGAATACATCTAACTTCGGAGATGCAAAATCTCTATGAGGAGAACTACAAAACAAACACCGCTCAGAGAAATCACAGATGACACAAACAAATGAAAATTCATTTCATGCAAATGGATGGAAGAGTCAATATCATTAAATGTTCATACTGCTGAAAGCAATCTCCAGAATCAACACTATTCCTGTCAAACTAATAATGTCAGTTTTTATAGAATTTTTAAAAACCTAGCATTTATTTTATTCTTATTTTATATTTATTTATTATTTTTTTTGAGATAGAGTCTCGCTCTGTAGCCCAGGCTGGAGTGCAGTGGTGCTATCTTGGCTCACTGCAAGCTCTGCCTCCCGGATTCACGCCACTCTCCTGCCTCAGCCTCTTGAGTAGCTGGGAGTACAGGCACCCGCCACCATGCCTGGCTAATTTTGTTGCATTTTTAGTAGAGATACAGTTTCTCCATGTTAGCCAGGATGGTCTCGATCTCCTGACCTTGTGATCCGCCCGCCTCGGCCACACAAAGTGCTGGGATTACAGGCATGAGCCACTGAGCCTGGCCAAACCTAGTATTTATATGGAACAAAACTAGAGCCTGAGTAGTTGAGGCAATCTAATGCCAAAAGTGTAAAGCCAGAGGCATCAAATAAATTGAGATTAAACTATACTACATGACTATAGTAATCAAAGCATCATGGTGCTGATACAAAAGCAGACGGATAGACAAATGGAACATAATAGAGACCCCTGAAACAAAGCAACAAGCCTACAACCAAATCATCTTTGGAAAAGTCGACAAAAATAAATAATGTGGAAACGACATCCTATTCATTAAATAGTGCTGGGAAACTGGCTGACACACAGGTTTCAGAATGAAACCTGACCCCTACCTCTCACTGTAGGCAAAAATTAACTCAAGATGAATTAAAGACTTACATGTAAGACCTCAAACTAAAATTTCTAACAAAACCTAGGGAATGCTTTTCTAGATATTGCTCTAGGCAAAAAGTTACGATGAATACCCCAAAAACAAATGCAATAAAATCAAAAATAGACAAATGGGAGTTAATCAAGCTAAAGAGCCTCTGCACAGCAAAATAAATTCCTAACAGAGTAAACATGCAACCTAAAGAATGAGAGAAAATACATTTGAAAACTATGCATATAACAAAGAACTAATATCCAGAATCTACAAAGAAATTAAACAAATTAATAAGAAAAAAAATAACGTGATTAAAAAGTTGCCAAAAGACACGAATAGACACTACTCAAAAGAAAACATACAGGTGTTAAACAAACATAGAAAATGCTCAACATCACTAATCATTGGAGAGATACAAAGCAAAACCACCATGAGATATATGTCACACTTGGTAGTATGGCTATTATTATTTTTTTTTTTTTTTTTTTTTTTTTTTGAGACAGAGTCTCGCTGTGTCGCCCAGGCTGGAGTGCAGTGGCGCGATCTCGGCTCACTGCAAGCTCCGCCTCCCGGGTTCACGCCATTCTCCTGCCTCAGCCTCCCGAGTAGCTGGGACTACAGGCGCCCACAACCGCGCCCGGCTAATTTTTTTTTGTATTTTTAGTAGAGACGGGGTTTCACCGTGGTCTCGATCTCCTGACCTTGTGATCCGCCCGCCTCGGCCTCCCAAAGTGCTGGGATTACAGGCGTGAGCCACCGCGCCCGGCCAATAGTATGGCTATTATTAAAAGTTGTGGTGGCTCATGCCTGTAATCCCAGCATTTTGGGAGGCTGAGGTAGGCAGATCACGAGGTCAGGAGTTTGAGACCAGCCTGGTCAACGTAGTGAAACTTTGTCTCTACTAAAAATGCAACAATTAACTGGGTGTGGTGGCACACACCTGTAGTCCCAGCTGCTTGGGAGGCTGAAGCAGGAGAATCGCTTAAACCTGAGAGGCAGGGTTTGCAGTGAGCAGACACCACACCATTGCACTCCAGCCCGGGCAACAGAGTGAGACAAATGTTGAAAAATAAGAGATGTTGGTGAGGCTGTGGAGAAAAGGGGACACTCATATATTCTTGGTGGGAGTGAAAATTTGTTCAGCTCCTGCAGAAAGCAGTTTGGAGGTTTTTGATAGAACCATAAAGAGTAACTGGATTGCTGGATCCATTACTACTTGACTCAGTAACACAATTGTTTTTTTTTCTTTTTTTTTTTTTTGAGAAGGAGTCTTGCTCTGTCACCCAGGCTGGAGTGCAGTGGCCGGATCTCAGCTCACTGCAAGCTCCTCCTCTCGGGTTCAGGCCATTCTCCTGCCTCAGCCTCCCGAGTAGCTGGGACTACAGGCACCCGCCACTTCGCCCGGCTAGTTTTTTGTATTTTTTAGTAGAGACGGGGTTTCACCGTGTTAGCCAGGATGGTCTCGATCTCCTGACCTCGTGATCCGCCCGTCTCCGCCTCCCAAAGTGCTGGGATTACAGGCTTGAGCCACCGCGCCCGGCCCACAATTGTTGGGTATATACCCACAGGGAAATAAACTGTTTTAGCAAAAAGATACCTGCACTTCTATGTTTATTGTATTATTCACAATAGCAAACACATGGAATCAACTTATGTGCCCATCAACAGTGGACTGAATAAAGAAAATATTGTACATACACACAATAGAATCCCACTCAGCCATCAGAAAAGCAAAATCATGTCCTTTGCAGCTAGAACCCCACTCAGCCATCAAAAAAGCAAAATAATGTCCTTTGCAGCAGCATAGATGCAGCTGGTTTTGCATTTTTGTGTTTAACCTAAGCAAACTAACGCAGAAACAGAAAACCAAATACTACACATTCTCACTCATAAATGGGAGGTAAATATTGGATACACATGGACAGAAAGATGAGAATGATAGTCACTGGGGACTTCAAAAGGGGAGACAAAGGGCGGTGAGGCAAGGTTTTAAAAACTACCTATTGGGTACTATGTTTATTACTTGGGCAATGGAATCATTAGAGGCTCAAACTCCAGCATCATTTAATATACACATCTAATAAACTTGCACACATACCTACTGAATCTAACACAAAAAATATTGGGGAATAAAAAGGACAAAAAGGGTAGTTCATCTTCCATGGGGAAAGTCAATTTTATTATTCTACATTATTTTATTTTGGTTAAGAAACATTACTTACACGAGTTTTCAACAAAATTCTGGCCAGGCTTGGTGGCTCATGCCTGTAATCCCAGCAGTCTGGAAGGCTGAGCCAGGCAGATCACCCGAGGTCAGGAGTTTGAGACCAGCCTGGCTAAGATGGTGAAACCCCATCTCTACTATGAAAAAAAAAAAAAAAAAATACAAAAAGTAGCCAGGTGTGGTACCAGGTGTCTGTAATCCCAGCTACTTGGGAGGCTAAGGCAAGAGAATTGCTCGAACCCAGGAGGCGGAGGTTGCAGTGAGCCAAGATCGTGCCATTGCACTCCAGTCTGGGCGACAAGAATGAGACTTCATCTAAAAAAAAAAAAAAAAATCTAATAATCTCATGTGTTTTTATAGCATGTATAGAAATCTGACCATGATCAAAGGCTGACAACATGTAAATCAATGAGTTTTAAAAAATATTTTATTCCTTGTTTGAGATACCTTTGATCATCCAAAATAAAGGATCGTGGGCTTCTTTCTAGGGATACAATTACAGAAAGGTTGTTGTGATGACAATTTCACTGCCCATATCATCATTTTATAGGCAGAGCAGTAGAATGATTAAAGGGGATTTAAAAACATTGATTTACATATATATTTTTTTTACCAATAGTTACCTTCAGTTGACATGCATTAAAAGATACTTTCTAATTTCTTTTTTCCATTTTTGATGCCTCCAGTTGATTTCTCTTAGTTTATTGCATTACTTAATACCTGTAACACAAAGTTAAATGATGATAAAACAGTGGTCATTCTTTTTTTCTCCATAGGTTTGTGTGTGTGTATTGTTTTCTAAATTTATACACTTTATTTTTTATAGCATTTTTACATTTGCAGAAAACTTGAGCCGAGAGTGCAGAAAGTTCCCATATTGCCTCTGCTTGGCAACCCACCTACCCACTGCACACAATCTCTTTTATTACTGACATCTTGTATTAGTGTGGTACATTTGTTACAACTAAAAAACCAATACAAATACGTGATTTTAATTAAAATGCATAGTTTACATTAGGTTTCACTCTTTGTGTTGTATTGTGTGATAGGTTTTGATGAATGCATAATATTGTGTTTCCACCATTACAGTATCACACAAAATCAATCAAACTAAAAATTACCTGTGCTCCACCTATTTATTCTCCTTCCTGTCCCAAAACTCTGGGCACTACTGATGTTTTTACTCTCTACAATTTAGCCTTTCCCAGATTGCCTTGTAGATGAATTATATAGTGTTAGCCTTTTCAGACAGTCTTCTTTCATTTAATTGGCTTCTTTCCTTTAACATTATTTTAGGTTCCTCCATGTCTTTTTATGGCTTGGTAGCTCATTTCTCTTCATCACTGGATGATATTCCATTGCATAGGTATAGCACAGTTTATTTATCCATTCACCTATTGAAGGACAGCTAGGTTCTTTCAAGTTTTGACAACTGTGACTGAAGATAGTATAAACATCCATTTGCAGATTTTTGTGTGGACATAAGTTTTCTATTCATTTGAGTGAATTCCAAGGAGTACAAATACTGAATCTTAGGATTAGATTATGTTTAGCTGTGTAAGAGACTTACAAATGGCATTCCAAAGTGGCTTACCATTTTACACTTCCACCTGCAATAAATGAAAGTTCCAGTTGCTCTAAATCCACACTAGCATTTAGTATTGTCAGTATTTTGTATTATAAATATCAGAACAGGTGTCTATTGGTATTTCATTGTTTTAATCCACAATTCTATGATGATATATAATTTTGATGATCTTTTCATGTTTATTTGCTATCTATAGGTCTTCTTTAGTGAGATGTCTCTCTCGACCTTTTACTCATTGTCTTTATTGAGTTGTTTGTCTTTGTGTTGTTGAGCAATGAGTTTCTTATATATTCTAAATATTAGAGCCATGTCAGATATTTGATTTGTGAATATTTTCTCACATTTGGTATGGTTTTTACTTTTCTGATATTTTGTGAATAAACTATTTTTTAAATTTTTTACTCTGTCTTATTAATATATTTTTTTCTTGTTTCTCATGCTTTTGATATCACTGCCAAAATGAAATCTCTATGATTTCTGTTAAGAGTAAGATAGTTTTAGCTCTTATATTTACATCTTTGACCTTTTTGAGTTAATGTTTGTGTACATTGAGAGAGAGGAATACAACTTCATTCTTTTGTATTTGGATATTTCATTTTCTTAGCCCTGTTTATTGAAGAGGCTATTTTGCTTTCACAGTAAGTGGTGTTGACATTCTTGTCAAAGGTAAGTTGGTATAATTTACCAAAGGTATAAATTTATTTCTGGACACTCAATTCAATTTGTATGAATGTCCTTATGCCAGTAATACTCTGCTTCTCTTGCTTCATAGCTTTTCAATAATATTCCTGACATTTGTGGTATTATTCCTGCCTTCAACTTTGTCCTTTTTTTTTTTTTTTTTTTCAAGATTGTTTTAGCTAGTCAGTGGCCCTGGCAATCTTATAGAAATATTAGTATAGGCTTTTTCATTTCTGAAAGACAGACAGAGAGTGGCCATTAGGATATTGTTAGAAATTGAAATGCACCTGAAGATTTCTTTGTGGAGTATTTCAATCACGACCATATTAAGTCTTCTAATTCATGCACACAAGATGGCTTTCCATTTACTTAGCAACTTTTAGATTTCTTTCAGTAATATTTGGCAGTGTCAGTGTAAAATATTACACCCCTTTGGTTAAACTTATTTGTATTTTATTATTTTGAAGTCTATTGAATGTGTAATTGTTTTCTTAATTTTATTTATAGATTGTTCATTGGCAGTATCTAGAAGTGCAATGATATTTATTCATTGATATGGTGTCCTATAACTTTTCTAAAGTCATTTATTGCATCCAATAGTTGTGTGTATATATTATTCAGTATTTTCTTTATATAGAATAACATCATTTATAAAGAAAGACAATTTTAGTTTTTCTTTTTTTTTTTTTTTTTTTTTGAGACAGAGTCTCGTGCTGTGTCACCCAGGCTGGAGTGCAGTGGCGCTTTTCAATATATATGCCTTGTATTTTTTTCATTATGCTTAATTGCTTTGGCAAAAACTTCTAGTACAATTTAATGTTTGAACGGAAGTGGTAAAATAAGTCAAGTATGACATGTTCCAGATCTTAGAAAAGTTTTAGTCTTCCATCATTAAGAATGATACTAGGTATAGAGTTTCATAAATACACTTTTTCAGGTGAGGAAATTCTATTCTATTATTCCTACTTTGTATAGTGTCGTATCATAAAAAGATGATAGAGTTTGTCAGATGCTTTTCCCACATCAATAGAGATGATAATATGTTTTTTCTCTTTGTTCTGTTAATGTGATATGACTAATGATTAATTGATTAAACATGATTAATTTTCATGTTGAACCATACTTGCATTTCTAAATCATTCTTGTTAATGGTATATAAATTTGTATATGCAGTTTGCTAATATTTTATTGAGGATATTTTTCTATATATTTAAGGGATATTTTATTACAGTTTTCTTTTATTGTGATGTCTTTGGCTTTGGTGTCTGGGAATGCTGACCTCATAAGATGTATTAAAACTGCTTCTTCTTCTATTTTTGTAACAGTTTGAGGATTGCCATTAATTCTGTTTTTAAAGTTTGGTAGAATTCAATTGTGATGTTATTGACTCTTGAGATTTTCTTTTTTATATTACTATTTCAATCTCTTTACTTCTTATAGATCTGTTCAGATTTTTTATTTCTTCTTCAGTCAATCCTGATAATTTATATATTTCTAGATTATTGCCCACATTGTCTAGGTTATCTAATTTTTTAGGATGCAATTGTTTACAGTAGACTCCTACATACTGTAGTAATGTCCTCACTTTCATTTTTTATTTTAGTAATTGAAATTTTTCTCTTTTACTATTCATCAAGTACAATTAAAGTTTTGTTAGCTTTGTTAATCTTTTGAAAGAGTCAACTTCTGGTTTTGTTGATTTTTTCTATTGTTCTATTCTTTATCTCTTTTTTTCCTACTCTAATATTTTATCATTTATTTTCCTATACTAGCTTCATGTTTAGTTTGTTTTTTGTTTTTTTTTCTATTTCCTTGAAGTCTATAAATTATTGATTTTAAATCTTTCTTCTTTATAAATATAACTGTATAAAGCTATAAGTTTCCTTGTGAGTATTGCTTTCATTGCATTCTATAAGTTTGATATCTTATTCATTTTATTCTACATGTCTCTTACGAAAATGTAAATTTAATTTTATTCTAAATTATTTTTTATTTATCATTTTATTCATTGTCATTTTTTCTCCAAGTGTGTGTTGTTTAAATTTCCACATACTTGTGAATTTTCCAGTTTTTGTTTTAGTTTTTGATATTTAATTTTATGTCATTGAAGTCAAAGAAGATATTGTGTAGGATTGAGATTTTCTTTTTTTCTTTCTCTTTTTTTTTTTGAGATGGAATCTTGCTCTGTTGCCCAGGCTGGAGTGCAGTGGTGCAATCTCAGCTCACTGCAAGCTCCGCCTCCTAGGTTTACTCCATTCTCCTGCCTCAGCTTCCTGAGTAGCTGGGACTATAGGCACCCGCCACCGTGCCTGGCTAATTTTTTGTATTTTTAGCATAGACGGGGTTTCACCATGGTCGCATTCTCCTGACCTTGTGATCCGCCCGCCTCAGCCTCCCAAAGTTCTGGGAATACAGCTGTGAGCCACCGTTCTTGGCCAGATTTTCTTTTTTTTAATTAATTAAGATGTGGTCTCTCCTGAGAAATGTAGCATGTGTACTTAAGAAGACTGTATATTTTGCTGTTGTTGAGTGTAATATTCTGTATATGTCTGTTAGGACTACAGACAGCTCTCCTTATCTGCAGGTTTAGCATGGATGTATTCAACCAGTCAAGGCATAGAAAATACAGTATGGGGGGATGTAGAACTTGCATATGTGAATGGCTGACTTTTCATATCCATAGGTTTTTGGGGATTTTTAACTAATTAATTAATTTTTTTGAGACAAAATCACACTGTTGCCTGGGCTGGAGTGCAATGGTGCGATCTCAGCTCACTGCAACCTCTTCCTTCCGAGTTCAAGCAATTCTCCTGCCTCAGTCTCCTGAGTAGCTGGGATTGCAGGCATGCACCACCATGCCCGGCCAACTTTTTGTGTTTTTAGTACAGATGGGGTTTCACTATGTTGGCCAGGCTGATCTTGAACTCCTGATCTCGTGATCCACCTGCCTCGGCCTCCCAAAGTGCTGGGATTACAAGCATGAGCCACTGCGCCCAGGCCCATAGGTTTTGCAGGGCTGACTGTGGGACTTGAACACCTGTGGGTTTGGCATCTATGGGGGCAGTCCTGAAACTAATCTGCCATACATTCCAAGAAATGACTGTCATTGGTTTAGAGTGGTGTCTCAGTCTTTTATTTCTTTATTAATCTCCTGCCTAATTTTGGTTAAACCAGCAGCTTACCAGAATCTACAGGAACAGCAACTTCAGAAACCACATATGACAAAGAATGCAAACTTTAAAATGTAGCATAGGAAAGACATGAAGCAAATAAGCAACCACAGTGCATAGAAAAGAACAAAGGGCCGGGTGCATAGAAAAGAATCACGCCTGTAATCCCAGCACTTTGGAAGGCTGAGGTGGGCAGATCATGAGGTTAGGAGATCGAGACCATCCTGGCTAAAATGGTGAATACTCGTCTCTACTAAAAATACAAAAATTTAGCCGGGCGTGGTGACAGGTGCCTGTAGTCCCAGCTACTTGGGAGGCTTAAATTTCCTTAAATTTCTGGAACCATAAAACAAAAGGAAAGAAAAGAAAAAACAGTCTTTTTTAATTTCTGTGTTTGCTGATTAGCTCTGTACTATATCACTCTACAACAGCCACTGCGTTAGTTGTCTTCCTTAAAGATCAGTTGGAAATGAAAAGTTAGGGCCTTCTCAGTAATTTTCCAAGGACGTGTTTTTCCTCAGTAGGTGCATGAAGACTTTGTTCATATTATATTATATGCAGGAGCTTTTTGAAGCTACAGTCTCCAAATTTATATTCTTCAGCTTTTACCCTAAGGCTTTTTTTTTTTTTTTTGCATGTCTATTTTGGCATATCTGAACTGTATTTTCTTATCCTAGGCAAAAGCAGCTTATTAATTTCCCTTATAATGGTATCCAGCAATGCCGTTCACTTAGACCCTTTTATACCCTGTCAGAGGGTATAAACAAAGCAAGTGCCTCATATCAATCAGAGAACCCTAAGATAGGTCAAAACATACAAACATAAGTCCTTGAGAGTAAAGTTTACTATTCTTCCTTCATAACTAATACCTACTGAGATTATCATCTTCAAGACCACTATCTTACCAAGGAAATGGGATGAAATAGGGCTAACTTAACATGCTGCAAATATTTTCTGTCATGTTTAAGTAACAGCTTTTGTTGATTAAGTACTCAATTACTGTTGCAAACCTCTGACTGTTTTTCAAAGTTACAGTAAGGTTGATTCTGACAACTTTGCTATTTTTTTTCAGGGTTTCCAAAGAAGGAAAAGCCTATGGAGCTCCCTACTTTGCCATTTTAACTAGATGAACTTTCTTGCCTAGCTTCTGACTTTAGTGTAAGATCAAATAAGTACACAAATATAATGCTGACATTTAGACTGAGGATAGGTCTTCTGCATATTAAATAAATGCATTAATCTTTATTTCATTTCACTTTTGATTGGTTGTTTGGTGTATTCTTGTCAAATGTTTTCTGTGTAAATACATGGAATATCATAGTATTTTTCTCTTAAGATTTATATGTATAGGTAAATATATTAATACATTTCTTAATTATGATTAACCTTTTATTCCTGGAATCAGTACAATGTGATTATGATATAAGTACTGTTTTAATGTGCAATTTGATTTTATTTGTTTCTATTCAGTTTGAAATTTGTGTATTGATATTTAAAGTGAGATTGTTCTAGAGTAGTCTATTTTAAAAAATTTTTATATGGTTTAGTTATTTATTATACCTTGTACCTTAGGATGAAGTTACTTTTATTTTTTATGCTCTAAAGCATTTAAATAGCCCTGGGATTATGTGACATATGCCATTGTTTTTAAACACTATTAAACTTAATATTGTAAGAAGAATATTCAATTTAGCTTGAAAGATTAAAAATATTTTCTTTTGACATTTAATTCTTTACATGCTACTGGAATAAAGTAAAGCAAAACAAATCAAATATGTTATTCAGTATCTTAGTGTAAGAGAATTAATCCACCTACCAAAGTAAAATTAAAAATTACTTCCAACACTACTTCTACCTGTCCACATCGTGCCCTGAATTGCTCCCTGACGGTTTTTAAATGGCAAAGTGGATAATGTAGATTAACCTTCTCTCTCCAGGAAAAATTTTGTATCAAATGCATCAGGTAAAAAGAACTTTCTTCCATTTAAAATGTGTAAACAGAAATGGTAACCTTCCATTATCTTCAATAAAACTGTTAAATAGTTCACACGTCTTCAGCTGATTTCATAAAGACTTCATAGGATAGAATGTCTGAGGCAGTCTGCCAGGAATTTAGCAAATATTTGGAAAAATATTGTGCTTGCATCTCAAATGTGAGAAGATAGTGGACTGCAAATACTTATTTTGGTAGTGGGAAACCTGACCTTAAATGGTGAATTCTTAATGGTATTATTCAAATAAAAACTATGTGAGATATTCATTAAAGTGACAGACACAATAATTGAAGATGAAAATGGCTTACTGACTTTTAAAAGAAACAATACCATATGAATTACAATTAAAAATATTTAGCAAGATTAAATGTTTAAGTTATATATTTTTTTCAGTAAATTTGCCTCCAGATAATGATTGACAAATATTCTTTGAATGACTGGATTTTATGCACATCATATATAAAAAATGTTCCTTCTTAGGAAAAGCCAGAGCTGCTGATGCATTCACAGTCCTGTGAAATGATTTCTTTTTACTATGAATGTTATCAGAGCTTTCAAAGAGCACTTAGAAAACTATTGATCTAAAATCCTAAATTAACAAGACAAATCACCTTTTCAAAATGTGGAGAGACAAGTGGGTATAGAGAGATAAAGGATTGTGTCACTGGAGCAGGAGTCACAGGAGACATAAACCAATGGGAACGCCTCAAAGGTAATTTTGATGAGTAACTGGAGCCTGAATGCTAACTAGCATGAGAGTGAGAAACGACTGGGTGACAGGCTTGATGGGAGATTTCATGGGCTTCCTCTCTAGGAAACTTAGTAGGCTCTAGATGTGAGGATCTCTTGGCTCTGACAGAATTAGGGAAAAAGTAACTATTGTGAAAAACATAAAGAGATCTTTTTTCCACTACAAAGACCTACACCTAGGAGAAAAGATGCCAGAAACCAATTCTAAAACTTTATCTCAGTTTGGAGAGAGGAATTAATCCCATCACACTCCTGATTTCTAGTATCGCCTTGCAGGAGGGGAGCCCATAGGCAGCAAGAACTAATAAATCCAACAAATGCATTGGGAAGACTGCAGACAAGGAGGCAAGGAGGAGCCAGAGTAGGACATGTAAACTATTATGCTGACTAAACTAATAAAGATTAGAGCCCCCAAGATAGGGCCCAAGAAAACACTGATACTTAACTGAAACATTATGGAAAGCTCCTCCCTTTTAACCTTGTCACCACACCAACAGGGATTCAGTATAGTAACAATGCGTGACAGCTGAAGGAGCTTTAAGACAGACTCTCTCTGAAGACCAGCATGAATAAGTGACAGTTAATTTTATGTATCAATTTGGCTAAGCCACAGAGCCCAGATATTTGGTAGAACATTATCTTGGATGTTTTTGTAAGGATGTTTTTGGATGAGATTTACGTTTAAATCAGTGGATTTTGAGTAAAGCAGATTATCATCCATATTTGGGTAGGCATAATGTAATCAGTTGAAGACCTGAATAGAACAGAATGACTGACCTCCCTGAGGAAAAGGTAAAGGGAATGATGGGAGCAGACTGCCTTTGAACATGAACTACATTTCTTGGATTTTCAAACTTCTGGCCCACCCTGCAGATTCCTAAACACACACACACACACACACACACACACACACACACACACACACACACCCTATCCTGTTTTGATTCTGTTTCTCTGGAGAAGCTTAATATGAGACGAAAGTCCATAGTCAAAAAGAAAGACAAAAACGACACTAGATAACTTTGAAGATTCTGATACTTATTTACTATTGTTATCTTTTTAAAATTTTACATATATAACTGCACATATTTATGGGGTACATGGTGATGCTGTAATACATATAATGTATAGTAATTTGATCACAGTAATAGAATTTATAATGTACATTTATGTTGGAAACATTCAATATCCTCCTTCTAGCTATTTAAAACTACGTAATACAGTATTTTTACTATAACCATCCGACAGTGCTGTAGAATGCTGAATGAATTCCTCCTCTTTAGTTGCCATTTTTTATCTTTTAACAAAACTCTCCGTATCCCCCTTCTCCTTACTCATCCAAGCTTCTAGTATCTCTTGTAATAGTTTCTACAACTATGAGATCAATTTTATTTTAGCCACATGTGAATGAGAACATGTGGTGGTTAACTCTCTGTTGCTGGCTTGTTTCACCTAGCATAATGTGCTCCAGTTTCATCCACATTTTTGTGAATGACACGATTTTATTCCTTTTTGTGCCTGTATAGTATTCCCATTGTGTATACGTACCACATTTTTATGCATTTATCTGTTGTTGGACACTTAGTTTGATTTAATATTTTAGCTATTGTGAACAGCGCTTGTACTTATATTTAAAGGGTGGGTCTAGAAAGTTCTGGGAAAACCAGAAACAGTAAACATGACCCAATTTTTAGCCAAATCAACATAGTTACTGACAGTTAAGTTCTACTTACCTCAATTCCTGCTACCTGATATGTGGCTTACTAATAAAAATTACAAGGCATTAATCTTAGTCTATTTATCCTGTTATAACAAAATACCACAGACTGGGCAATTTGTAAATAATATACGTTTATTTCTTACAGTTCTGGAGCATGGAAGTCCAAAATCAGGCTGCTGACAGGTTTGGTGTCTGGCGAGGGCTTGGTGTCTTGAATCTAAGATGACAATTTTTTGTTGTGTCCTCACATGGGTGGAGGAAGGTGGAAAGGCAAGAGAGGCAAACTCGCTCCAAAGCCTCTTTTAAAATGGGTAACCAATTCATGAGCACAGAGCCCCATGGCTTCAGCACTTCCCAAAGGAAACCACTTCTTAATAACACCACAATGACAGTTAAGTTTCAACATAAATTTTGGAAGAAACACATAATAAAACCTTAGCAGCATGAAAAAGGCAAAAGAAAACACAGTCTGAAGAGACAATTCAATCGTGACAACCAGAGTGTAATAGGATACAGCTGTTGGAGATATCCGATAGAAACTATAAATAACTATCATCAGTATGTTAAAAGTTTACTCTAATAAAAAAAAAAAACAGACAACATAAAATAAAAGATAGGGTAATGTAAGCAAAGAGATGAAAATGCTAAGAAAGAATAAAATGGAAATGTAGGATAATAAGAAGTATGATATCATAAGTAAGGAGTGTCTTCCATGGGCTCATTGATAGTCTGGATAAAGCCAAAGGAAGAATCAATGTTCTCTAAGATAGGTCAATAGAAGCTTTACAAACCTAAATGCAAAGGGGTAGGGAAAGAAAGTAAAATAGAAAGAAATGTTAAAGTGCTGTATAGGACTACAAAAATGTATAAAATTTATGCTCCAGAAATCCAAGAAGGAGAAAAGGTGAGAAGAGTGTAGAAGAAATATTTGAAAGAATGACCGCAAAATGTCCAAAATGAATTGAGAGATATTACCGTTGATAGATTAGAAGGCTTGGTATTTAAGAGGTCAATTTTTTCCAGCTAAATTTATAAATTAAAAAAAAAAATCACAATCAACATTTCAGCAAGGTATATTGTAGATAGTGACAAATTGATTCCAAAATTTTATAATATTTTAAGGCTAAGGATCTATAAGCCACAAAGATACTCCTCGAGAAGAGCAACTCCAAGACACATAATTGCCAGATTCACCAAAGTTGAACTGAAGGAAAAAATCTTAAGGGCAGCCAGAGAGAAAGGTCGGGTTACCCACAAAGGGAAGCCCATCAGACTAATAGCAGATCTCTCGGCAGAAACTCTACAAGCCAGAAGAGAGTGGGGGCCAATATTCAACAATCTTAAAGAAAAGAATTTTCAACCAGAATTTCATATCCAGACAAACTAAGCTTCATAATCGATGGAGAAATAAAATCCTTTACAGACAAGCAAATGCTGAGGGATTTTGTCACCACCAGGCCTGCCTTACAAGAGCTCCTGAAGGAAGCACTAAACATGGAAAGGAACAACCGGTACCAACCACTACAAAAACATGCCAAATTGTAAAGACCATTGATGCTTGGAAGAAACTGCATCAACTAATGAGTAAAATAACCAGCTAACATCATAGTGACAGGATCAAATTCACACATAACAATACTAAACATAAATGTAAATGGGCTAACTGCTCCAATTAAAAGACACAGACTGGCAAGTTGGATAAAGAGTCAAGACCCATGGGTGTGCTGTATTCAGGAGACCCATCTCACATGCAGAGACACGCATAAGCTCAAAATAAAGGTATGAAGAAATATTTACCAAGCAAATGGAAAGCTAAAAAATGCAGGGATTGCAATACTAGTCTCTGATAAAATAGCCTTTAAACCAACAAAGATCAAAAGAGACAAAGAAGGCCACTACATAATGGTAAAGGGACCAATTCAACAAGAAGAGCTAACTATCATAAACATATATGCACCCAATACAGGAGCACCCAGATTCATAAAGCAAGTCCTTAGAGACCTGGAAAGAGACTTAGACTCCCACTCAATAATAATGGGAGAATTTAACACCCCACCGTCAACATTAGACAGATCAAAGAGAGAGAAAGCTAACAAGGATATCCAGGACTTAAATTCAGCTCTGCACCAAGCAGACCTAATAAACATCTACAGAACTCTCCACCCCAAATCAACAGTACATATATTCTTCTCAGCACCAAATCCCACTTATTCCAAAATTGACCACATAGTTGGAAGTAAAGCACTCCTCAGCAAATGAGAAAGAACAGAATTTATAACAAATTATCTCTCAGACCACAGTGCAATCAAATTAGAACTCAGGGTTAAGAAACTCAATCAAAACCACTCAACTGCATGGAAACTGAACAACCTGCTCCTGAATGACTACTGGGTACCTAACAAAATGAAGGCAGAAATAAAGATGTTCTTTGAAACCCATGAAAAGACACAACATATCAGAATCTCTGGACACATTTAGAGGAAGTAAGTGTGTAGAAGTATAGCACCACAAGAGAGGCAAAGAGATCTAAAATTGACACCTTAACATCATAATTAAAAGAACTAGAAGCAAGCATAAGCATTCAAAAGCTATGAAGGCAAAAGAAATATAAGATCAAGAGCAGAACTGAGAGACAGAGACATAAAACCTTTAAAAAATCAATGAATCCAGGAGCTGTTTTTTTTTTGAAAAGATCAACAAAATTGATAGACCACTACTAGTAAGACAAATAAAGAAGAAAAGAGAGAAGAATAAAAAAGACACAATGAAAATGATAAAGGGGATATCACCACTGATCCCACAGAAATACAAACTACCATCAGAAAATACCCCTATAAACACCTCTATGCAAATAAACTAGAAAATCTAGAAGAAATCAATAAATTCCTGGACATGCCTCGCTTACTAAGTAAAGAAGAAGCTGTATCACAGATGGAACAATCATAGGCTCTGAAGTTGAGGAAATAATTAATAGCCTGCAAACCAAAAAAGTCAGGACCAGAAGATTACAGCCAAATTCTGCCAAAATTTTAAAGAGGAGCTGGTACCATTCCTTCTGAAACTATTCCAATCAATAGAAAGAGGGAATCCTCCTTAGCACATTTTTATGAGGCCAGCATTATCCTGATACCAAAGCCTGGCAGACACACAACAAAAAAAGAGAATTTCAGACCAATATCCTAGTGAACATCATGGTGAAAATCCTCAATAAAACGCGGCCAGATCAGCAACCCTATCAAAAGCTTACACCCACCACCATCTGGTGGCTTCATCCCTGAGATGCAAGGCTGGCTCAACATATGCAAATCAATAAATGTAATCCAGCATATAAACTGAACCAAAGACAAAAACCACATGATTATCTCAATAGATGCAGAAAAATGCCCATGACAAAATTCAACAGCCCTTCATGCTAAAATTCTCAATAAACTAGGTATTAGTGGGACGTATCTAGAAATAATAAGAGCTGTTTATGACAAACTCACAGCCAATATCATACTGAATGGGCAAAACTGAGTATTCCCTTTGAAAACTGGCACAAGACAGGATGCCCTCTCTCACCACTCCTATTCAACATAGTGTTAGGAGTTCTGGCCAGGGCAATCAGGCATGAGAAAGAAATAAAGCGTATTCAGTTAGGAAAAGAAGAAGTTAAATTGTCCCTGTTTGCAGATGACATGATTGTATATTTAGAAAACCCCATTGTCTCAGCCCAAAATCTCCTTAAGCTGATAAGAAACTTCAGCAAAATCTCAGGACACAAAATCGATGTGCAAAATTCACAAGCATTTCTACACATCAATAACGGACAAACAGAGAGCCAAATCATGAGTGAACTCCCATTCACAATTGCTTCAAAGAGAATAAAATACCTAGGAATCCAACTTACAAGGGATGTGAAGGACCTCTTCAAGGAGAACTACAAACCACTGCTCAACAAAATAAAAGAGGACACAAATAAATGGAAGAACATTCCATGCTCATGGATAGGAAGAATCAATATCGTGAAAATGGCCATACTGCCCAAGGTAATTTATAGATTCAATGCCATCCCCATCAAGCTACCAATGACTTTCTTCACGGAATTGGAAAAAACTTCTTTAAAGTTCATATCGAACCAAAAGAGAGCCTGCATTGCCAAGACAATCCTAAGTCAAAAGAACAAACTGGAGGCAACATGCTACCTGACTTCAAACTATATTACAAGGCTACAGTAATCAAAACAGCATGGTACTGGTACCAAAACAGAGATATAGAACAATGGAACAGAACAGAGTCCTCAGAAATAATACCACACATCTACAATAGTCTGATCTTTGACAAACCTGACAAAAACAAGAAATGGGAAAAGGATTCTCTATTTAATAAACAGTGCTGGGAAAACTGGCTAGCCATATGGAGAAACCTGAAACAGGATCCCTTCCTTATACCTTATACAAAAATTAATTCAAGATGGATTAAATTAGATGTTAGACTTAAAACCATAAAAACCCTAGAAGAAAATCTAGGTAATACCAGTCAGGACATAGGCATGGGCAAGGACTTCATGACTATAACACCAAAAGCAATGGCAATAAAAGCAAAAATTGACAAATGGGATCTAATTAAACTAAAGAGCTTCCGTAAAGCAAAAGTAACCACCATCAGAGTGAACAGGCAAGCTACAGACTGGGAGAAAATGTTTGCAATCTACACATCTGACAAAGGGCTAATATCCAGAATTAGAAAGAACTTAATTTATAAGAAAAAAATCAAACAATCCCATCAAAAAGTGGGCAAAGGATATGAACAGACATTTCTCAAAAGAAGACATTTATGCAGCCAACAGACACTTGAAAAAATGCTCATCGTCACTGGACATCAGAGAAATGCAAATCAAAACCACAATGAGATACCATCTCACCCTAATTAGTATGGTGGTCATTAAAAAGTCAGGAAGCAACAGGTGCTGGAGAGGATGTGGAGAAATAGGAAAACTTTTACACTTTTGGTGGAACTGTAAACTAATTCAACCACTGTGGAAGACAGTGTGGCGATTCCTTGGGGATCTAGAACTAGAAATGCCATTTGACCCAGCCATCCCATTACTCGGTATATACCCAAAGGATTATAAATCACGCTGCTATAAAGACACATGCACACATATATTTGTTGTGGCACCATTCACAATAACAAAGACCTGGAACCAACCGAAATGTCCATCAATGATACACCATGGAATACTATGCAGCCATAAAAAAGAATGAGTTCACGTCCTTTGTAGGGACATGGATGAAGCCAGAAACCATCATTCTCAGCAAACTATCACAGGGACGGAAAACCAAACACCACATGTTCTCACTCAATAGTGGGACTTGAACAATGAGAACACTTGGACACAGGGTGGGGAACATCACACACTGGGGCCTGTCATGGGGTGGGGGGAGCGGGGAGGGATAGCATTAGGAGATATACCTAACGTAAATGATGAGTTAATGGGTGCAGCACACCAACATGGCACATGTATACATACATAACAAACCTGTACGTTTTGCATATGTACCCTAGGAATTAAAGTATAATTTTAAAAAGTATAATAAAGCTATAATAATAAAAACATTATTGTATTGGCATACGAATACACACACACACACACATATACACACACACACACACACACGCACACCAATGGAATGGAATTAAAATTTCATACATAAACCCATAAATTACAGGCCAGGCGCGGTGGCTCATGCCTGTAATCCCAGCACTTTGGGAGGCCGAGGCGGGCGGATCACGAGGTCAGGAGATCGACACCATCCTGGCTAATACTGTGAAACTCCGTCTCTACTAAAAGTACAAAAAATTAGCTGGGCGTGGTGGCGGGCGCCTGTAGTCCCAGCTACTCGGGAGGCTGAGGCAGGAGAATGGCATGAACCCAGGAGGCGGAGCTTACAGTGAGCCAAGATCGCACCACTGTACTCCAGCCTGGGCGACAGAGTGAGACTCTGTCTCAAAAAAAAAAAAAAAAAAAAAAAAAACCACAAAAAAAACCATATATTTATAGTCAATCAGTTTATGATAAAAGTGGCATGTTCATTTATTGTAGCAGAAATAGTCTTACCAATGAATGTTGCAGTGGCAACTGGATATTCACATGCAAAACAATGACATCAGGCACCTAATTCACACTTACTAAACACTTATTTAAAATGGATCAAAATCTTAAATATAAGACCTAAAACAGAGTTTACCTAAAATCATTTCAAGGGTTTATTTAAAATGGAAAACAAAACTTAAAAACAAGAGCTAAAATCATAATACTCTTAGAAAAAATCATAGGGGTAAATCTTTATGACTTTAGATGTGCCAATGAATTATTAGATATGACTCCAAAAACCTCTGCAACAAAATAAAAAGAAGGCTAATTGAACTTTATCAAAGTTAAAAAAATGTTGCGTGTCGGAGGATATTACCAAAAAAGCGAAAAGATAACTGACAGAATGGGAGAAAATATTTGTGACTCATATATATGAAAGAACTAGCGTTAAGAATGCATAATTTTTAAAACTATAAAGACAAAACTCTAAATCAGGAAAACGTACAAGAGATTTGAGTAGACATTTCTTGAAGATTTTTACAAATGGCCAGTATATACATGAAAAGATAATCAAAATCATTATACTTTAGAGGAATGAAAACCACAGAGATACCACATCTCACCCACTATGATAGCACTACCTATCTGTCTAAACAGTAAAATAAGACAAGACCAGAATCCTCACAAATGGTTGGAGGAAATGTAAGATGTTTCACCCTACATGGAGAACAGTAGGGTTATTTTTTTAAAGTTTAAACATAGAATTACATGATTCTGTAATTTCACTCTTATGCATACAGTTGACATGAGGTTAAGGGTGCCGACCCCATACATAGTCGAGAACCCTCATATAATTTCTGACTTCCCCAAAACTTAACTACTAATAGCCTACTGTTGACTGGAAGCATTACTGATAATACAAATGGTCAGTTAACTCATATTTTCCATGTTATATGTATTATATACTGTATTCTTACAATAAAGTAAGCTACAGCAAAGAAAATGTTACTAAGAACATCATAAGGAAGAGAAAATATATTTACTATTCATTACATGGAAGAGGATGATCCTACAGGTTTTCATCTTCATCATCTTCATGTTGAGAAGGCTGGGGAGGAGGAGGGAAAGGAGGGGTTGCTGTTTCAAAAGAGGCAGAGGCTGAGGATGTGAAAAGGGAGGCAGGAACGGAAAATGGCATCCTTGGTGGAGTTTTTATTGAATCCATTATTATTGGACTTATGCAGTTTAAATCCATGTTGTTCAAGGGTTAACTATGTAACAAAAGAATTGAAAATAGATAATCAAACCAGTACATATACAGACATGTTCACAGCAGGACTATTTACATCAACCAAAGCTGGAAACAGCCCAAATGTCCATAAAGTGATGAGTGAATAAACAGAATATGGCATAGGCATACAATGAAGTATTATTCAACCATAGGAAGAAATGAAGTACTGAACATGCCATGATATGGATACTTGCAACAACATTATTAAGAAGCCTGACACAAAATTAAAAAACAGAAAGCCTGATACAAAAATTCACATATTGTATAATTTCATTTATAGGAAATAACCAGAATCATAAACCCATCAAGACAGATGATGATGGTTGATTTCCAGAGGTAGGAGGAAAAGTAGAGGATGGAGAAAAATTGCTTAATGTAAAGGCTATTTAGGATTGAAAGAAAATATTTTAGAACTCGATAGAGGTTATGATTTCACAACACTGTGAGTACTCTGAACGTCAATGAATTGTTCATGTTACATAATTTTAAAATTAAAATTTAAAAATATTTTCAAAATAAGTACCAAAATTAATGTACAGGATTAAGAACAGTTTTCTTAGTTATTGGTAGCCTAGGGAATCTTAGGAAGGCAGTATTGAGTTAGACCCTTAAACTAAAAAAAAAATGTATTTAGCATGTAAATAGTTCTTGGGTGCTTAAAGTATGTTTAGTTGATGGATGTTACTGAGATACTGACAGTTCCTGACACTTCTGATTTGAGCCAGAGGTTGAAATCAGTTTCTGTACCTCAACGTTGGTGCTTCTTTTGAAATTTAGTTTTATGTAAGAGTAATATTTTTCCATATATTTTAGACCCACAAAAATATGAAACCAGAGAAAGCCAAAGGGAAAAGCCTTTACTCTTTTTTTTTTTTTTTTGAGAAGGAGTCTCGCTCTGTCACCCAGGCTCAGCTCACTGCAAGCCCCGCCTCCCGGGTTCACGCCATTCTCCTGCCTCAGCCTCCAAAGTAGCTGGGACTACAGGCGCCCGCCACCTCGTCCGGCTAGTTTTTTGTATTTTTTAGTAGAGACGGGGTTTCACCGTGTTAGCCAGGATGGTGTCGATCTCCTGACCTCGTGATCCGCCTGTCTCGGCCTCCCAAAGTGCTGGGATTACAGGCGCGAGCCACCGCTCCCGGCCAGGCTTTAATCTTTAAAGATGATAGGAATACCACCAAAACATTATGCCTACTTCACTTAATGAATAGAATATATTAAATTATATATTTATTATAGACAGAATAAATTTATAATTTTTACTTCTATTTCTATTTTTATATTTCTATATTTATTTATAAATACATATTTTTATTTGTATTATATTTTATTCATAGTAAAATTTATTTATATTCTCTGTATTCTGTGTATAATAAATATAAATATCATAAGGAAGAGAAAATATATTTACTATTCATTACGTGGAAGAGGATCATCCTACAGGTCTTCATCTTCATCATCTTCCTTTTGAGAAGGCTATCTCAACATCATACTAGAGATAATAAATATTATAAACAGGATAAATTTATAATTTATTTATTTTTAAAACTATAGTTAAAATCATAGATGTTTTTAACTATAGTTTTAAAAATGAATAAATACTTTAAGGTGCTTAAAATCAGATGCTTAAACAATAACTTAAATTGAGTATGCAGTTGAACATTATTGCTGAAATTTTTTCACAAAAGTAGATACAATAGAATACTCCAAATTCTATTTCATTGGTCCAGGTGGTATGTTCTTAATTATTTATCATTTTTTTCATCATTATCAGAAAAGAAAAATTAAAGTAGAGGTACATTATTGTATAAGATAAAACTATTCCCCTGTTTCAAAATTAAAGTGTTATTAGATATGGTAGAAAGAATGCAAATAGGAGACAGATTATACCTGTACATAGGGATGTGAGGATTATGTGCATAGGCATGGTAATCAGTGCATCTAAAGTAAAGAATATACAAAAAGTGGCAATTCAAAAACAAACGAAGACACCACACCTACAAATAAAGAGGAACAAGAAAAATAGACAATGTCTACATAGCTAGAAAAAACTCATGATAATGAAATAATATGATAGCTAAAGTGCCCATACTTCTGCACTGATGATGAAAATTTCTCCTCTTCTCATCTCCATTTGTCTTCAATTTTGCAATTCTTTCATCGCTCATAAAAGTCTACTACTACTCAAGTATTCCTTTTCTTTGCTTGGCTAATGTGTTCAATCCATTACTGGATAAGCAAATTTGGTTCACCTTTTCTTAATTGCTACCTTTTCTTCTAAATTTTATTCCAGAAGTTATTTGCTTTAATTCCCTGCCCTTCCGTCTGATTTAGATTATTTTTTTGGGGTCAATCACTACTTCTTTTATATATTGTTTCGGTGTTGTTAACTTGTGAACAGGGAGAAAACTGTTAAATCCTAATGAGAGAATCATACTGAATGAGAGAGATAATGAAGGGAAGCAGCCTTCCTTAAGGAATAATATTGACATGTTAATATTGGCTGGGAATCCTGTGATAAACCTCATTTTGCTCCCAGAAACACAAAGGTGGCCAAAGATGAAATCCAAGGCTGTTCACAGCTCCTACCGAGTGTCAGACATTGGGTCACAGCTGAGTCCAAGAAATGGGTGATGAGGATGGCAGTCAGATTCAATACCTGGAGGGCTTAAGGTGTCAACTGGGGCAAACCTCAAGGGTTAAATCTCAGGGAGCTGAGTATTAAAATTTTTTATTATTATATTTTATGTTATGGTTTACATGTGCAGAACGTGCAGTTTTGTTACATAGATATACACGTGCCATGGTGGAATGTGGCACATATACACCATGGAATACTATGTAGCCATAAAAATTGATGAGTTCATGCCCTTTGCAGGGACATGGATGAAGCTGGAAACCATCATTCTCAGCAAACTATCACAAGAGTATTATAAATTTAAAAATGCAACCATGTATCCAGGGAAAAGGAAAAGTGATTGCCACATATGATAAGTGCTGAGATGAAGTGTTTTATTAATACACAGAGAGATTGTGCAAGATCAAATAGAATTATAAGTGATTCAACTGGATGGGTATAAAGGTCTGTCATGCAGGGCAAAGGAGATAAATCTAATAAGAAAGTCTAAGCCCTAGGTTTCATTCTGCTCCCTTCAGCAGACTCTAGCCAGCAATTGGTCAGCCTGTAGACTGGCGGCAAAAGGGAATATATCCAAGTAAACATCATTCTAGAGGTAATGTACTCTGCTCTCTGGGCCAATATTCTCCCAGTCCACCAGGTCTACCTGCCCAGGTGCCAGCTGGAGTTTATCACAGCACCGAACATTATGTTCTGGCTTGCTGTAGATGGTGACTTCCTAGTACAAAGAGTTCCAATAGGCCAGGAAGAAAGGATGCAATGATACACATGGTAAGCCATTACGGTGGTAGAATCTGTCTACAGAAAGCCACGAGGTTGATGCATTATTTGCATTTTCATTTCTGTAACCCTATCACCCAACCCCACCACACAAGAATACATTCCACTGCCATCTGATACTGTGTTTCAACTTCGAAGATATCCGACATCCAGAAGGGTTCACTACATCTAGAGGCCTTTAGTGGTTGCCTTTGACGGCTGAGATGCACTTTTGAATTTTGAGTGAATTTGAGGAGTTTTAGAGATTAGTGATCCCTACCTTTTACCAGGGCAATGGATATAACTCAAGCAAAGGAAGTACCAGGAACAAAAACTATGAACAAGAGTGTTCTAGTTTTGTTACTGTTTGTTTTAGCTTGATTTGTGTTAGAATTCTGCTCTGATGACCAAGGTAAGTTACAGTGACTATTCCAATTGTTGCCATGATGAATGTGGAGAGGGTGAGGTTGGTGAGTGGGAACAGATAGAAGGAAAAATCCATATAAAAGGTAACCACAAGACTTTAGGCATGGCAGCTCAGTGAGTTGCTGTAACAATCAGCAACCTTAGTTTCTGCTACCAACCACAAAGCTACTGTAGTGGTCCCACACTTATCTATCTGGGACTTCTGTTCAACTTGCTTCTTGTTCAGCTCTCCTCCATTATGCTTGCAGAATAATTTTTGCAACTTTATAGCTGTGTTGTTTTTTCTATGTGATAGTTTACTTGTCTTTATCACCCACTTGTCAATGAATTACTATCTATACCCTGTCTGTGTTGGTCACCATAGTATTCCTAGACTTTAGCAAGAAACCTGGCTAAGGGGAGGTTCTCCTTAGGCAGGAGGCAGCTTCCATTTCTGTGGGTGGTGCTAAGGATGGCTCCCAGCAAGGCTGGGTCTCATGGCTTTTTATAACAGAATCTAAGAATCGTACTTATGCCTTACCATTGGTTTCACTATTTTCACAGATGTTTGACATAGAAATGAGGCATTTATTTTTGGAGGCAAAAAATAGTTTATCAACTATCCTTCAGTAGGATTATGAAACTATTGAACATGTTAAAATTTTTTAATCTTCAAGTTATAATTCAAATCTAGATGAAGTGCATTTACCAAGCCATTTCTACTTACATTGTATGAGTAAGGGATAACATTAATTTAGATAGTATTTTTACAGTAAAGAAATAGCTTGTTTTATTAGTTCTTTTACATAAACTTTTAAACAAAGCATGATGTATATACAGAAAAAAATGTAAATCCTAAATATACAGCTTGATGAATTTTTACAAAGTATACATACCAGTGAAACCAGCACATTGATTAAGAAACAGAACTTAATGATTATCCCAGAAGTTCTAGCTCCTAACAAGGAAAAATAGTCACTATTGGGACTTCTAAAACCATATATGATTTTGTCTGTTTCTGAGCTTTACATAAATGGAATTTTATAGTTTGTTCTACTTTTATATGCTTAACTTATTTTGTCAGCATTGTATTTGTCGTATCTACTCATTTCATTGCAAACAGCAATAGTTAATTCTTTTCCTTTCCTTACAATATTCCATTTTCTGAATATACAATATTTTATTTTTGAACTAATTTATTTATTTTACTTTTGATTTACTATTTACCGTTGTTTTACTTTTTCACTAATATGAAGAGTGCAATTATGAACTTGTTATTCATTTACTTTTTATGAACTTACACATTTATTTCTGTTATTATGCATACCTGTCAATTTATCTAATTGCTGTCTATCTGGAATACAGTGTCATAGAGTAGAAATATGCTCAAAAAAAAAAAAGTTTACCAAAATGATTGCACTAATTGACACTCTCACCATCAGTGCACCATCAGTGCATAACAAATCCCTTTGTTCCACCTCCTTTTCAATATTTAGTGTTTTCTGTTTTCCTAATTTTAGCAATTCTGGTTTGTTTGAAGTGTTAACCAATGCAATTTCAACTACACTTCTTTAATGACTAAGAAAGGTTAGCACAGTTTCTTTTTAAAAGAGAAATTTGTGATACATGACTACATTGTGGGAAGACTAAATCAAGCCAGTTATATGTATGTATTATATGTTTTTATAATATATACATATAATAATACTTATTATAATATACGTATATAATATATACGTATTACCTTTAAAACACCATTTTTCTGCATGTGCTGAGAACACTTAAAACTCACTCTCCTCGCAGAAATCAGGAATATAGAACTTTTTGTTAACTGCGAACACCATGTTGTACCTAACATCTCTTGAACTTATTCCTTCTGTGCAACTGAAACTTTTCGTATAATTATTTGGAGATTTGGAGTCCATCTTTTCTATGCGTTAGTTAACATCTTTTGCCTATTTTTCTATGGATTGTCTGGTTTTTTTTATTTATTGCTTTCAGTTCTTTAAGGAATATATAAAATATTTTATTCATTAATAGTCAACAAATAATTACTTATTGATTATACTCAGTTTTTAAAAATTTGATCAGTTTGCTTTTTAGCCAAGTTTACTGTGTAGTATGAGATGCTCTGTTAGCTACAAAGACTGAAGAAAGAAATGTTTTCTAGGGATAGTTGATTCCATTATTGATATGAATTTTATTTTAAGAAATTTGGTGATAGACATTTTGTAATTATTACAAGAAGAAATGTTTGATATTTTTGAAAAGTATATTACGTCTAAAAATATTGTTTCCAAGTAACATCTGCCATTTACAATTAATTGAGAAAAATTAAGAGAATGCAGCTAAATTCAAATATATGTTTCTATACTTTAATTTTACGTACACAAAGATATATGAAGTATTTGGGTTTAAAGATTAAGGATTTATCCAGAATGTAGATTTCTAGCCCATATTAGAAGATTATATTTCTTTGCCACAGAAATTTTCCAAGATATTCTTTTAAGCATTTCTGTACTGTTGTGTTAGTGAATGTTTATCCACGTGACCCTTTAACTTGGCCTACATGATTTGCCTCTCTTCTGCCTTCATCCACCTTTCTCACTAACCTCTAGTTGTAATACTTTTTTTCTTTTTTGAGAGAGGGTCTTGCTCTATCACCCAGGCTGCAGTACATTGGGGAGGTCATAGCTCACTGCAGCCTCCACCTTCTGGTCTCAAGCAGTCATCCTACTTCAGCCTCCCAAGTAGCTGACACTACAGATGTGCACCAACCCAATTGGGAATTTAAAAAAAATGTTGTAGAGATGGGGTTTCACTATGTAGTTCAGGATGGACTTGAATTCCTGGCCTCAAGCAATCTTTTTACCTGGGCCTCCTAAAGTGCCGAGATCACAGGCAAGAGCCACTGCACCTATCCTGTAACACATTTTGTTTATTAAACATGTTTCTAATTTACAGCACTTGCATGTGCTATTCTCTCTGTCTGAGAAGTTTCTCCCCATGTTTTCACTTGCCCCAAAATTTCCCATCTTTCAAGTCTCAAAAGCCAGACAACCAACCCATGTGCAGCCATATCCATGTCCCTCCCCAAGTCCTCACTATCCTGCTACCACGGGTTATTTTCAAGTCATTGTCAGTAGCCGACATTACCGCTTCTTGTCTGTCACATCTCCCCACCCCTAAATTAAAATATGGACTCTGTGAAAGCTGAAAATGTGTTTGCCTGTATCAGAGTGTCTATCACTCTGAAGTGCACCTATTACAGGGTGGGGTTGGAATTTGGAGAAGTCATAGTTAAACACTCACATGGCTCCTGTACCATATACCTGCTTAAAGTCTTTAATGTGTTAATGATCATAATGAAACATTAAGTGGGTCATTAGTTTGTAGCATCACTGAAGTATCCATGATTATAGAAACCCCCCATGTCTACCTCTCCCACTTTTATCAATCATGGTATCCTTTAGAATATTTTAGTGATATGAACTCTTTGGACACTGTTGAAGAAACATTAAGCTAGATTATTTTTTAATTAAAACAATATTATGTTGCCATATATCTCTTATTTTAAAAATATATCAAATAAAAAATGAATTTCAGGTTTCATAGTTATTTATTGTATAATATACAATATATATTATAATACATATTGTACATAACACAATATGTATTATTGTATTTATTGTATAATAATAATGTGGTAAGTATAACATTTATATTTTAAATTTATAGATGTCCTGATTATCAGTTTTAAGTATTTATAGAAAATAGTATCTCATAAACATTGTTATGCAACTTTATACATCTATTGGGTTTTTATATGAATAAAATTGTGATGATTAACATCTGAGCTAGTCACTAAAAATAAAAAAAAAACAACTAAAAAGCTAAAAAGCAAGCCCACTCACATGTCTTTTCTGTCATATTTTTCATGTGAATGTCCCACTAGGAAAAGGACTGAGTTAAATTTGAAGATTACATAAAAATAAATGTTATCTTTTATTGAATACTTAAATGTATCATGCACTGTGATGTTTACTGCATATATTTTATGTTTTAATAATAAAATGTTTTCTGAATCACCTCTTTCAAAAGATAAGTGAAAAAAAATTTTGAGAGGGAGTTTAAGGAATTTGCCCAACATCACTCAGTTTGTGTTTAAGTCTGGATAAAGAATCTCATCAATCTGCTGCAGAAATTGTGTCTCCATGATGTCTCAAGTTGAAGATGAAATGCACATGAATCACTGATTTAATCCGTCTGAGCTTCTGCATTGCTAAAGAGCTCCTGCATGAAGTCAATGCTGCTAGCTCGAGTATCAGACTTTGAATAACAAGATTGGTATTTGCCAGAAGCTGGGATGGGTCTGGGGAGGAGATGAAGAGAGGCTGGTAAATGGGTACAAACACATAGCTAGATAGACGGAATAAGTTATATTGTTCAGTAGCTCAGTAGGACAACTATATTTACCAATAATTTATTGTACATTTAAAAATAGCTAGAAGGGAATATTTGAGATATTCCCAACACAATGAAGTGATAAATAAATGTTTAATGTCGTAGATACATACTCGAGGTGATGGATGTCCTAAATACCTTGAATTGATCATTATACATTGTATGCTTCTGTCACAGTATCTCACGTAGCCCATAAATATGTACCATTAGTATGTATCAATAAAAAATTTAAAAAGTTGCTTAATTATTAATAATGGTAATGACTTCTTAGATTGTTTTGAAGATTAAAAGAAATAATGCTTGCAGAAAATGAGCATTCAATAGACATTACATCTCAATGTAAAACAATGTGATGCAATTTAAAGCAAAAGGGAAGAATCTATTTAGTATTATCTGGAGGAAAAATACACAGGAAGATAAAGATAAAGGCAAACACTGCATCTATGTCCCTCTCTTACCTTGCTCTACTTTTTCTTTTCTTCAATAGCATTTGCTACTTTCTATCATACTATGTAATTCAGTTATTTATTTATTACCTTATTTTCTACCTCTCATATGGAATGTAAACTTTCACAGAGACAGGACAGTTTCTCTGTTTTGTGTACCTACAACAGTACTTGGTAGGTTCTAAGAGATTGAGAATAGATGTTCAATAAGTATTTGTTGAATAAATCCATAAATTTAAAAAAAATTGCTTTGTAGCAAGGTAATTGTAAGGGAACTTTCATACTTCTCACTTGGTCCTGATAGAAAGAATAGAAAAGTATTCTGCGGAGAATATGCAATCAAAATGCACGTGTCACATGAGTTTGGAGCCTGAATTCAAACTATCTGCATTTCAGACAACCTCAGCGGAATTTATTTTAAATCAGACCCTGGTCTGTGTTGTTACTAGGTGTCCGGCAGAAACAAAAGCTCATTTTCTCCCAAAGAATAGACCTTCAGCCCAGGGCTCAATAATTTCAAATATTCCAAACTCATATATATATATATATATATGAGTTCAAAGTTAGGAGAAATAAATGAAAAGAAATAAAATACCATGAAAGTCAGAAGGAACAATAGACATCAGAATCATAGCTGCAAAGCCTTTGAGTAATGGAAACTTCAGATAGGGACATAAATATTTAAAAATGTCAGAGTCAGAGAGAGAAAGAAGAGAGAGAGAGAGAGAGAGAGAGAAGCCTAGATAAAAATTCCCTAAATAAGAAGGTCAAATAAATTCAAATGTATTCTAACTATTGTGAAAGCAGTAATTAACTATCCAGTGAAAACTATAAATTGTAAAGTCAGCTTTTTATAAGTCTGTCATAGCTTAGCACAAAACACAAGAACACAGAAAAATTAATAATAAAATATAGAATACAATAAATCAGGCCGGTAGTAACTAAATAAGTTTCTATATCCACACAAATATCAGAAAAAATAAAATTTAAATTTAAAAAAGCATAAACAAAGATAGAGGTGGCCACTACATAATGAGCAAAGAATCAGTCATCAAGAAGATGTAATAATACATAACTTGCAGCCAATGAACACTACCACTTTAAAATACACAATTTGCTCACTCTCAGAACTCTAAGGAGGTATTGACAAATTCACAATAATGGAGAAGTATTTTATCACATATTCCCCAATTATTGATGATATATAAGCAACAGTCAAGTTTATGAGATGGTTTACTATAAAAATTATTACAAATGTTCATTAAAAATATCTGCAGTAGTAAAAAAATGTAAGTAACGCAAATACCTGTCACCCAAGGAAGAAATAATTTACTGTGATGTATCAGCACATTGAATATTTGGGTACTCATCCAGGATAAATGAAAACCTATACACAAATAGTCATAGAAGCTTTATTTTAATAATCAGAAACAGGAAACAATCCTGATGTCCTTCAGCAAGTGAATGATTAAATCAAATGTGATACAGCAATACCATGAGATATTATGCAGCAAAAAAAAAAAAAAAAGAAAGAAAAACAAAAATTACCATTACATATAACCACCTGCGTGGGTCTCAAGTGGATATTACTGATATAAAAGGTCAATTTCAAAAGTTTACCTAGTGTAAAATTTCATTCTCATAACTTCGTTTTAATGACAAAACTAATAGAGATGGAACACAGGTTAGTAATTTCCACAAGTAGGAAATTGGGGAGGAAGGGAAGTGACTCTGGCTATCAGTGGGTAGCACAAGGAATCAGTACCTTTGCAAAGGCTCAGTACCTTTGCATGGTGGTCTCAGTACACATACGATAAAATTTCCTACCTCTGAATACACACACTGACATACACACACGGTTGCTGCAAAACTGGTGAAATGTAAGCAATATTGGTAGATTGCATCAGTATCAATTTCCTCGTTGTGGTCATATGCGATTATAGTAATGCAAGATGTTACCATTTGGGGAAACCTGGGGAAGAATGTTTGGGATCTCTCTATTATTTCTTATCACTGTATGTGAATCTACAGTTTTCTTGAAATTTTAAAAATAAAGTCAATTACATAAACAATATATTTCTTTAAACTTAAATTTCTGTGATAATGTGTGTATATCTGTGTGAATCTTTGTCTTTGGGTAAATACTATTCCAACATTGACCATTCATAACAACCTTTCAAGTATATTAAATTAATTTTAGTAGTTAATGAGGATTTCATTAAAAATGTAAGATCTATGAAAGACATTCAGAAATTATTTCTGAGGCTGCAACTCTATCATCCTAATAGAATTTAATATTTTCCACCACTTAACTCTTTATTACAAAATAGGCCCCTTTTTACTCAGCACAAATTAGGAAATATATAAAAGGCATATGCAGGAAAATGTGAGAAAAATGAAAACAAAATTTTTGAGTCAACAATAACTAATAAACATTAATAGATTATCTAAGTAAACTAAAACATCTAACCAATTTTTGGAATGCTGGCAGTTCCACATGTTTTTTACTGAACAATATAGTTTAGATAATATCTTGAAGATTTTTTGTGTTAATCATTGAAAGAAATTCATATTTAGAAATAACCTGAGAAAAACAATACTTTTAATATTTGTTATGGTAGAATTATACCTGATGTTAAGGTTATTTGAATGACTTTTACATGCTGATTCCACAGGAATAGAAATGTATTTTTCCTGCTTCACAGTGTTTTTAATTTACAACACGATGCCAAAACCTTACCAATGCTCCTTCAATCTAGAAGCAATAATCTAACAAAAATCAATATGCACTGTTTTCTATAGTTTCTAATATGCTTCATTGTTTTATATAACAAATTATGTAATGACTTAGAATTTAGAATGCTACAGAGCCTAATTAAAGCCATATTGTATCACTAGTTTGTAGAACTATTTGCAAAACCCTTGGTTATAATAATGTTAAGTTTATCAACATGCAATCAGAATGCCTTAAGAAATTCCCCCAGAAAGTTTTATTTTGTCTTATTTTATTTCATTTTTTTGAGACAAAGTCTCTGTTGCCCAGGCTGGAGTACAGTAGCCTGATCTTGTCTCACTGCTATCTCCGACTCCCAGGTTCAAGCGATGCTCCTGTCTTCGAGTAGCTGGGATTACAGTAATGTACCGGCCTTGACTAGGTTTTTTTTTTTTTTGAGACGGAGTCCTGCTCTGTCCCTAGGCTGGAGTGCAGTGGCGCGGTCTGGACTCACTGCAAGCTCCGCCTCCCGGGTTAACGCCATTCTCCTGCCTCAATTTCCGGTAGCTGGGCTACAGGTGCCACGCCACTAAGCCGGCTGGAATTTTATATTTTTGGTGAGGCGGAGGATCTCGATCTCCTGACCTAAGTGATCCATGGCCTCGGCCTCGAAAGTGGTGGAATTACGAAGAGTGAGCCACGGGCCCAGCCTAGATTTTGTATTTTTTGAGTAGAGACGGAGCTTCCCCATACTGGTCAGGCTGGTCTCGAACGCCTGACCTCAGGTGATGTGTCTGCCTTTGCCTCCCAAAGTGGTGAAATTACGAGCATAAGCCACCCCTCCTGGCTCCGAGGAGCTTTAAAGTTACACTTCCATCCTGTTCACATTTTCCACTAACGATTCCTTCTATTTAGTCAGTGTAATGGCCTGAATTGCGTTCTCCCCCAGTTTCATGTGTTGAAGTCCTATTTCCTGCGAACTCAGAATGTGACTGTATTTGAAGATAGGGATCTTTAAAGAGATAATTAAAGTAAGATGAGGGCATTCAGGCGGGTAGTAACCCAGTATGACTGGTGTTTGTATAAAATATATTGGGGTACAGATGTCCACAGAGAGAAGACCCTGTAAATACACAGGGAGAAAATGGCCATCCAGGGAGGAAAAGGCCATGGAGAGGGGCCTCCAAAAGAAACCAGCCTTGCCAGCACCTTAATCTCAGACTTCCAGCCTCCAGAATTGTGAGAAAACAAATTTCTGTTGTTTAAGCTACGCAGTCTGTGATCATTTGTAATGGTAGCCCTTGCAAACTAGTACAGTCAGTGTCATAGAAAATGTGTGTTAGGGAAGTTTGTGAGCTATGCTAGATGTGCAAGCAATTGCACCTTCTAGCGGGAAAGGGCCACAATTGTTCATTGAATGAATAAATCTAAGTTGATTAGCTACTGAAAGATGGACCTTTTGGTTTAATCTAGCAGAATGCAGTTTGTCAGAGATAAAACTAAGGACTGTGACTGGATTATAAAAAAGTAATGAAGAAGAACAATTAAAATTTTCATTGAGTGGGCGTAGGATAGAGGGAAGCTCATCTGTACTGTGCAATTCGGTGACTGTCACACTGGATGACAGACATGCTCAGGGTAAAGCTTCTGTTCTGAAACATCAGGATTCAAATCCTACCTTTCCTCTCTTCCTAAATCATATAACCTAATTTATTCATTCTTAACTTTAATTTTCTTGTTATAAAATCTGAATGATAATAGCACCCAACCCTGTGGTTGGTGTAAGAAATAAGAGAGTTAATACTACCGGAACATTTAAAGCATTGCCTTGTAAATGGTTCACACTTGGCCAATATTGACTATAACTTTCCTTTAATCCACTAACTACCCAGAAACTTCCGAATATTTTGTTTTATTATTACATTCAACATTCTCTAGGTAAAATCTCCAGATAAAATTTGAGGCATATATTGTCATATTTTAAAACAGTACTTTATCATTTAGAAAGTGGTTTCTGTAAAGTACAAGTTTTTCTCTGTAGATTAATTTGTTAAATGTAAAAGACACATTTTGGAAATGAGTGCATCTTTGACAATTGGCCAATCATTCTTTATAAAACTTTTGGTCCCATCAAAGCTGAATGTAGAAAGGATTATTGGTGGAAGCTATGTGGTAAAAATGAAGTGAATTTTCAGAATATGTGGCCTCAGATCTGAAAAATAGAGTTGGGATTATCTCTCTTTCCCAAAAATAAAGCAAAAAAAATGTTGTGGTTGTATATTACTAAGATGTGCACTCTCAAATCAGATCTCAGTGAGTCTCACCTGCTGGCATTCACACCCTGTGTGTTCCCTCAGCCTTCGAAGTGGGCTAAACCCCAGGACTTATTTTTAATAAACAGAATATAATGGAATGATGAGATGTCACATCCAGGATTAAGTCTGCAAAACGACCATGACTTCAGTGTTGCTCCCTCCATTTTGCCCTCTTGTGTGCTCTCCCTGATGGAAACTAGCTTCTTTCATGCTGGAAACCATTCTATCAAGAGGCCAGCATGTCCAGAGAATGAGGGAAGCCTCCGGCCAACTAACCATGTGGAAGAGAACCCAGTCATTCATCGCATAGTGAACATAGACCTGAATCTCCCTCAGTGAAACCTTGCAAGGAGATAGCATCTCTTGGAGGGATACACATGTTAGCAATGGTACAAGATGTGTACCTTTTGTACAAAAGTAGCACAAAGGGTGGCCATTTCATAATATGGGACTTTGAGTAAGTATGTAAATGTCCGAGTAATCTTTTCATTTGAGTTTTGAGAGTTTCCTCTAGTGTAGATGCTTCTGCTGAGCGATTACATGAAATGTAAATAGCTTCATGCTCTGTGCTAGTCCAAGGAGATCCATCCAGATAGCTCTCTCTTAGTTCTTCTTGTAAACAATTTTCCATTTGTGTCCTTTCCAAGTGCCTAGCTAGCAGAGCAACCTGTTATGCACTACTAGGAATCAATATATATCAAAACCTAGAGTCATCTCTCTTTCCTAATAAAGGAGGCAAATCCTGTTCCTGTGCATGGTGTGATTTCCTTTCTCCGTGGATTTCAGGGATACCATTGAGTAGGGATAGGATTCAGTGTCCTTCGTTTGCAGCCAGTGCCAGCACATGCTATGAATTCATGCCTCAATCAGGCCCCTGCATTTTCCTCCCATGTTGAGCAGAACTCCCCTTCACTAGCTCCAAGTGAGGGAATGTAGGTAAGGAATTAGAAGGAATTAGATTTACTGTGAGGCATCTGAGTCATCTGCTCCTGTAGTTTGTTTGTACTTTTTAGATCTCTTAGGACAAGTCTCACACCTTAGGCCTGAAGAGATAAGGAAAGCGTTTGGTTATGGGAAACTGAGAGCATATTGCAAATCACATATATGAGGGAGCAGCCTCCCATTGAAAAAGACACAGTCGAAATGCAGCAAATGAGCAGTGAGGGACCCTGGATAATAGATATTTGATGTCACCTTTGTCCACCCTCTACTCCCTGTCTCCTAAAATGCCCCACTGAACAAGCCCAACAGAAAGTCTGAGAGAAGTAGAACCTGGTAATGAAGTTCACAGAGGTCAGAAGATCAGCCTTTAGGGCACAGAAGAGAATGGAAAGCAGAGAGAAGGGATCTAAAAGAATGAGTTGAGAGTGCCCGGAAGCAAATGGAGAACAAAAAAATGCAGGGGTTGCAATACTAGTCTCTGATAAAACAGACTTTAAACCATCAAAGATCAAAAGAGACAAAGAAGGCCATTACATAATGGTAAAGGGATCAATTCAACAGGAAGAGCTAACTATCCTAAATATATATGCACCCAATACAGGAGCACCCAGATTCATAAAGCAAGTCCTTAGAGACTTACAAAGAGACTTAGACTCCCATACAATAATAATGAGAGACTTCAACACCCCACTGTCAACATTAGACAGATCAACGAGACAGAAAGTTAACAAGGATATCCAGGAATTGAACTCATCTCTGCAGCAAGCAGACCTAATAGACACCTGCAGAACTCTCCACCCCAAATCAACAGAATATACATTCTACTCAGCACCACATCACACTTATTCCAAAATTGACCACATAATTGGAAGTAAAGCACTCCTCAGCAAATGTACAAGAACAGAAATTATAACAAACCGTCTCTCAGACCACAGTACAATAAAACTAGAACTCAGGACTAAGAAACTCAATCAAAACCACTCAACTACATGGAAACTGAATAACCTGCTCCTGAATGACTACTGGGTACATAACGAAATGAAGGCAGAAATAAAGATGTTCTTTGAAACCAATGAGAACAAAGATACAACATACAGAATCTCTGGGACACATTTAAAGCAGTGTGTAGAGGGAAATGTATAGCACTAAATGCCCACAAGAGAAAGCTGGAAAGATCTAAAATTGACACTCTAACATCACAATTAAAATAACTAGAGAACCAAGAGCAAACACATTCAAAAGCTAGCAGAAGGCAAGAAATAACTAAGATCAGAGCAGAACTGAAGGAGATAGAGACACAAAAAACCCTCCGAAAAATCAATGAATCCAGGAGTTGGTTTTTTGAAAAGATCAACAAAATTGATAGACCGCTAGCAAGACTAATAAAGAAGAAAAGAGAGAAGAATCAAATAGATGCAATAAAAAATGATAAAGGGGATATCACCACTGACCCCACAGAAATACAAACTACTATCAGAGAATACTATAAATACCTCTACGCAAATAAACTAGAAAATCTAGAAGAAATGGATAATTTCCTGGACACTTACACTCTACCAAGACTAAACCAGGAAGAAGCTGAATTCCTGAATAGACGAATAGCAGGCTCTGAAATTGAGGCAATAATTAATAGCCTACCAATGAAGAAAAGTCTAGGACCAGATGGATTCACAGCCGAATTCTACCAGAAGTACAAGGAGGAGCTGATACCATTCCCTCTGAAACTATTCCAATCAATAGAAAAAGAGGGAATCCTCCCTAACTCATTTTATGAGGCCAACATCATCCTGATACCAAAGCCTGGCAGAGACACAACAAAAAAAGAGAATTTTAGACCAATATGCCTGATGAACATTGTTGCAAAAATCCTCAATAAAATACTGGCAAACCGGATCCAGCAGCACATCAAAAAGCTTATCCACCATGATCAAGTGGGCTTCATCCCTGGGATGCAAGGCTAGTTCAACATACTCAAATCAATAAACATAATCCAGCATAAAAAACAGAACCAAAGACAAAAACCACATGATTATCTCAATAGATGCAGAAAAGGCCTTTGACAAAATTCAACAACCCTTCATGCTAAAAACGCTCAATAAATTCGGTATTGGTGGAACGTATCTCAAAATAATAAGAGCTATTTATGACAAACCCACAGCCAATATCATACTGAATGGGCAAAAACTGGAAAAATTCCCTTTGAAAACTGGCACAAGTCAGGGATGCCCTCTCTCACCACTCCTATTCAACATAGTGTTGGAAGTTCTGGCTAGGGCAATCAGGCAAAAGAAAGAAATAAAGGGTATTCAGTTAGGAAAAGAAGAAGTCAAATTGTCCCTCTTTGCAGATGACATGATTGTATATTTAGAAAACCCCATCATCTCAGCCCAAAATCTCCTTAAGCTGATAAGAAACTTCAGCAAAGTCTCAGGATACAAAATAAATATGCAAAAATCACAAGCAGTCTTATACACCAGTAACAGACAAACAGAGAGCCAAATCATGAATGAACTTCCATTCACAATTGCTTCAAAGAGAATGAAATACCTAGGAATCCAACTTACAAGGGATGTAAAGATCCTCTTCAAGGAGAACTACAAACCACTGCTCAGTGAAATAAAAGAGGACACAAACAAATGGAAGAACATACCATGCTCATGGATAGGAAGAATCAATATCGTGAAAATGGCCATACTGCCCAAGGTTATTTATAGATTCAATGCCATCCCCATCAAGCTACCAATGAGTTTCCTCACAGAGTTGGAAAAAACTGCTTTAAAGTTCATATGGAACCAAAAAAAAGCCCGCATTGCCAAGAGAATCCTAAGTCAAAAGAACAAAGTTGGAGGCAACATGCTACCTGACTTCAAACTCTACTACAAGGCTACAGTAACCAAAACAGCATGGTACTGGTACCAAAACAGAGATATAGATCAATGGAACAGAACAGAGCCCTCAGAAATAATACCACACATCTACAGCCATCTGATCTTTGACAAACCTCAGAAAAACAAGAAATGGGGAAAGGATTCCCTATTTAATAAATGGTGCTGGGAAAATTGGCTAGCCATAAGTAGAAAGCTGAAACAGGATCTTTTCCTTACTCCTTATACGAAAATTAATTCAAGATGGATTAGAGACTTAAATGTTAGACCTAATACCATAAAAACCCTAGAGGAAAACCTAGGTAATACCATTCAGGACATAGGCTTGGGCAAGGACTTCATGTCTAAAACACCAAAAGCAATGGCAACAAAAGCCAAAATTGGCAAATGGGATCTAATTAAACTAAAGAGCTTCTGCACAGCAAAAGAAACTACCATCAGAGTTAACAGGCAACCTACAGAATGGGAGAAAATTTTTGCAACCTACTCCTCAGACAAAGGGCTAATATCCAGAACCTACAAAGAACTCAAACAAATTTACAAGAAAAAAACAAACAACCCCATCAAAAAGTGGGCAAAGGATATGAACAGACACTTGTCAAAAGAAGACACTCATACAGCCAACAGACAGATGAAAAAATGCTCATCATCACTGGCCATCAGAGAATTGCAAATCAAAACCACAATGAGATACCATCTCACACCAGTTAGAATGGCAATCATTAAAAAGTCAGGAAACAACAGGTGTTGGAGAGGATGTGGAGAAATAGGAACACTTTTACACTGTTGGTTGGGATTGTAAACTAGTTCAACCATTATGGAAAACAGTATGGTGATTCCTAAGGATCTAGAACTAGAAGTACCATATGACCCAGCCATCCCATTACTGGGTATATACCCAAAGGATTACAAATCATGCTGCTATAAAGACACATGCACACGTATGTTTATTGCAGTACTATTCACAATAGCAAAGACTTGGAATTAACCCAAATGTCCATCAGTGACAGACTGGATTAAGAAAATGTGGCACATATACACCATGGAATACTATGCAGCCACAAAAAAGGATGAGTTTGTGTCCTTTGTAGGGACATGGATGCAGCTGGAAACCATCATTCTCAGCAAACTATCACAAGAAAAGAAAACCAAACACCGCATGTTCTCACTCATAGGTGGGAACTGAACAATGAGATCACTTGGACTCGGGAAGGGGAGCATCACACACCGGGACCTATCATGGGGAGGGGGCAGAGGGGAGGGATTGCATTGGGAGTTATACCTGATGTAAATGATGAGTTGATGCGTGCTGACAAAGTTGATGGGTGCAGCACACCAACATGGCACAAGTATACATATGTAACAAACCTGCACGTTATGCACATGTACCCCAGAACTTAAAGTGTAATAATAAAATTAAATTAAAAAAAAGAAAGTGCCCAGAAGACTTAGTATGAATGATTTTTCATGCATTTACTTTCAATACTTTTTATCCTTAAATTGTAGATGTGCTTTTCTGAAACTGATGTAAAGATGATATTTTGCTACTGTTGTGTTGGTTGGCTTAATTTTAATGTAATTCCATTATCTGTGATTTTTTTTAAAAAGCATATGTAATATGTTTCATCAATATATGGGAATGATGTTATCAGTTTGGGTTGTATTGGGCAGCACGCAGCAAAAAATGGCTTAGCGTGGCTTCATCAAATGAGGAATTTTTTTTCTCCTATATCATAGGAATATCAGAGCTCACCACTCTGGGCTGGTGTGGCTGCTTGAGCAAGTCATGTAGGAAGGACCCTTGGAGCTTCCGCCTTCCCTCTTCTCAGTCTGTGGCTCTCAACCTCACAAATGCAAAACAGCAGCTTTATCCACAGGCACCACTCCTGCATTAGGTGACCTGAAGGTGGTGGTGCATGTGGGAGTGGTGGGGAGGGGTGGGAAGATAAAATTACACACCAGTGAAGGCTATACCCTTTTATGCAAAACATGAACTTATTCAGAGCTCTATTTCTCATGTATCTTGTCAGTACCGAGCCTATCACCACCAGTAGACAAAATAATATTTCCTCCAGGGAAAGAATTACAGATTCTTTTGTTGAGGATATTGGGTAAACATATAGCAGTAACCGCTTACGTGCTATACTTGGGTATCTTCCCTCTTTATATTTTATGCTTTTTGTATACCACAATCCTCCCTTGTTGCTGTTATTTTCTGCTCTTCTGACTTCTATTAGATTGACACTCTTTCCTTCATTGCCCTTTTTCTCTGTAAATGTGGAGTTCAAGGCCCTGTTTCTGGTTTTTCTGGTTACTCCTAAATGTCTACCATGCATACTTAGAAAGGTTTCAAACTGACTGATATCTCTAACCACTTTAAGAATCATGATGTACTTTAAATACTTTCACTCGGGTAAACTCAAATCTGAACTACACTTTAAAAATTTTGTTTTGCCAGCATCTTTCACACAAGGGGCTTCCAGAGAGAGCTGGGTATGCACTAGCTACTCCAGACTTGTTTGGGCAAAACAAAGGCAGGAGGTTTGGCCTCTGTTGTGGCTCAAAGGGGGACTGAGAAAATGTTCCTGTGCAAGAGGTTTAATTTTCCTGCTGATGCCAAAGGAGGAGGTACATGTTCATGGGTTCTCTTACCAGGCTGCACAGATGTGGGGCCAAAGAGGAAAGAGAGGCCGAGCCTGCAAATGCATTCAGTAGTAGAACACCAAAAATGGAGCCACACTCTTTATTACAAATATTTACCCTTCACTGCTCTATTGCTTTCTTTCCTGAATAATAATTGACTGGTTATGGCTTACTAAAGAAACAGGTTTCCAGAAACACTTTAGAGATAGCATTCTAATATATATTTTTAGCGTCTATTTGTTGCTGTTGATAATTTTTCTGCTTTTAAGGTAAATTTTCTTTTTTATTCCTAGTTGCTCTTAATATTCCGGTTTTCTTTGGTGCTTGTTGTTCTGAATGCAATTTGACAATACTATGTCAATAAAATGACTACTTTTTATTTGTGTGGCTCAGAATGCATGTTCAACCAAATCTGGAAATTTCTAAGCATACATCATATTGACTATTTATCTGCTACATTGCCTTAATTCAATAATTAAGGAATCAAATCAGATATGTCATACATTCTTATTCTCTTCTCTATTTTCTCACACTTTTGTTCATATTTTTCAAATGTTCACTAATCTGTGTTGAATTATGGCTTGTTTTCACAAAAGTATTTCTTGGTTGAATTATACCCAGATTGCTGTTTAGGCATCATTAGTTTATAATATCAGAGTCTATTTTCATTTCTCTTTTTTATCATCAATTTGTGGCCAACAAATATAGATATATAATTTGATGCCATCGAAATATTTGCCATCCCAGGAAAGGTGAATTTCTGTGAAATATTTTACAAATACATTATTTTATCTAACAAAACACATTATTTTATGAATTGTATTTAGCAAATCATTTTACCATAAATTATTTTCTGGAACCAAAGAAAGTCACAGAAGTTAAAAATTAAATTTTGAGACAAAGTTAGAGAAGAATCCCCGATCAAAGATAAAAGAATAAATTTGAAATATCAGGAACCCAGGGAAAAATGCATCATTATGTTTGAATTCATAGTAGAGAGCAGACATTAAAAGTCTAATATGCTCCCCAGCCAGGGGGCTCTAACCCTTTTGCATCTTAGATTCAAATAGCATGACTCCCTTTATAATAGATATAAATGGATTTATTTTTATTAAAGACATTTAAGTGTCACCAAGCATTCTGTAAAGGCCATTAACACTGAAGTAGTTCTGTTGGGTATAACTTTAATTTGTGAACTCAAAGTAAATTTATAAAAATCTTGTGCCTACCAAAGTTATTTATTAGGCTCATTGAATTTAATGAATTTAATGAGAATGTGGTTAACTGAAAACAGGAATTTACAACCCATCAATCCAGTGATTTACATGCCATTATGCCTGGGGAATATATCCCACTCCTATTGTTGTTAATGACTCAATAGCTCTGGATTGTGAATTAGAGATATGGGACAGAAGGTAAAGGGAGAAGATAAAATGGAGAAGATAAAATGGAAGTAGTTTGCCAAGAGGGGAGAGTGGAGAAAGTAAAGATGATGCGGATACATCTCACTAAAGGGCAGTTTCTGCTTTTTACTTGCATTCACCTCGCTGTGTGAACATCACTTGTTGGAAGAGGAAAATCATTTCAAATTGAATGCTGTAAGAACTTTCTGTTTGGATTTGTCTTCTAACAAATATATGGAAAGAACATTCTTCTTTCGGTAATCACATTAAGAATGTAGGGGAAATGAACTATGTCACATGAAAATCTCACTAAGTAAACGTAGTATCTAGGTGCTAACGTTTGTTGTACTTGGGAAAATAGGCATTACTATTTATCGGGTGGGTCCAATGGACCTGTTTAATTTTTTATACTTCAAATCATTTCATTAGTTTCTAGAAGTAAGAATAAAGAAATTATGAAAGTAGTTTACTAAAAATTATAATGAGAATTTAACCGTAATGAACACAAAATGTATTCTTTATTCCAATTCAATTTATACGTATGAAAAATGGACAACGCAATTGTCCTCTGAATACAAGTAGCTGTTCATCGATTGTCATACATGGAGCTGGAATTTATCATTCTTATAAATACTAATAATACTAGATTCCACATATGTCTCCAACAAGTTCTAGTATATCATTTTGAGTGATTTTTCTTACACTTACATCATCAAAATACAATATTTGAATAATTTTTGAAACCTTTGTTGGCTCATAATTATCTTAAAGAGATAACCATCTTGTTTGCTATATAATTTAGTCTTCCACTTTTTAATGTATAGACATCATTTAGAATAATCTACCCAATGTTTTAAAAATATCTTTATCATTTATTTTCTTCTAGTTACCTTTGTTTATACATCTGCTTTCATTATACTTTTGCTTCTGAAGAGTATCAAGTAAATTTTGGCACATAAACCTAACAAAGAATAAAATTACTTAGATGTGTCTTTTTAACAAAATGGGATTAGCCAAGATTTTGTCACAAAATATTGCATGATGAAATTCTTCCTGTTGAATGACTACATTGATAAGAACATCATTATTTTCTATTTTTACTTATATATACATTTCCCAATCACAAATTCATAAATTCATTAAACATACTATCATCTAGAAATTTACCTAATATTTCACTTATAAGATCACATTCACCATCATCTTTATAGTCCCAAATGTTGCTGTTTGTTGCTTTTATCCTATGATTTTTCTAACAATTATGGTGTGTCTTTCCCTGCCAATTATATTTTTCTTTGCCATTATTAGTAGAGAATAAAAATTTTATTTTCAACTGTGCTCAATAAAAATTAAAGGTAGCCTACAAAGATGGTGTCTCTAGTCTTGTTTTATATACTTTTAAAAAGGTAAAACCCTGGTAAATGCAATAAAAAGATAATGGGAATGCAAGTTTATTGTACTTTATCATCATAATTTTAAGCCAGAAATAGTCAAACTTTTCTGTAAAGGGCCAGATAGTAACTGGCTTTGTCAACTATACAGTCCTGTCACTTGCCATTCTAGCATGAAAACAGTTACAGATTATATACTATGAATAGACTGGGATGGGATCTCATATGTCTGTATTTATAAAAACAGGGTCAGGTTGGATTCGGTCCACAGCCACAGTTTGTCAATCCCTATTTAAGGAATTTTACAATTCTTTTGTTTCCTTATTATTTTGGTATAGTTCACCCTAAGTGGGAATAGTTTATAAGTAGTAATGATTACCAAATATGATTAAAATGCAAAATGTAGAAAATGTAGCAAAACAGTATATAAGACACAGAAAAGTAAGGTAACAAAAATCTCATGATGTACCTGAGATTTATAAAAGGGATTAGTAATACCACAGAGTAATTGCAAAATAGAATGCATATTATTCTACTGGAAATTAGTTAAGTTTTATTTTTGAATAATGTGTAAGTAAGAATAAAATAATGATAAATCAATCTTACAAATCCTTGTAACTGCTTAAGAAAACCCTCACAAAGTAAAGTCTTCTCAGTGGAAGCTGATACTGTGATGAGGGTTTTTTAATACCACCATAAAAGGAAGGTATTGAATTTGGGTAAACTAAAACTGGACATCCTATCACCTTCTCGAATGTTGTTAATTGACATCCCCAGCAGGATAGCAAGGCTTGTCTGGAGGTAAGTACCCATGGGACCACTGTGATCCCACCTGAGAAAAATTAACCTTTTATTAATCTAAGATTCATAATGAGAAACGTAAATGAATCCAAGAATATTAAGTCTAAGAACACTGAAGGATAAAAAATTTGATCATATTTTGGTAATGACCTCTTCTTCTCCAAGGGGGAGAAGAAGTAGATAATATATAATATATATCATATATAACATATACCAAAATATATATAATATGTAATATATAAATAATATACAATATAAATTATTTATATATCATATATTAATTATATATACATATATATATTATAATTATAATTATTGAAAATTATATAATTTATTATATATTATAATATATAATAAATGTATAATATATAATATATAATATAATATAATATATATTATCACTCACTATATAAAATAATATTATATATAAGGTTAAGAGGGTATAAGGTTAACAATGTAACAATATAATATATTTTATATTATTATAATAGATACAATATAAATTATATGTAAATTATATAATCTGTATAATATATAATCTATTATATATAGAGAAATAATATAATATATAATATATTGATATACAAATAGGTATATAAACATATAAAATATATAAATAGATTATACATATATTTAATATCTAATATATAAATATATAAAATATGTTAACATATATTTTAGGGAGAGAGAAATAAATATCTATTATATGTAAATAACCTCTCTCATCTATGTATATATTTTATACTTCTACTTCTCCTTCTACTTATTTGACATCTTCATGTCCTTTCTGGTCTTTCTCACTTGTGTGATTTTCTGTGAAGCCACCTCTGCCCTTTCTTTTGGTGACCTTACTCATCCTTCCTATGTGAGCTCATTGCTATGTCCTCACAGATGAACCCTGTACAATTTTCACATGGATTTTCCCAGTATAATATAAATATGTGCCACTTTGCATTCCTACTTGCTGGTTCTTCTTAAGAGTGTAACTATATTTTTTTATCTGAGTAACAATTTTATTGCTATGTGTCTCTTCTACCAACTGCAGGCCCCACGAGGGAAGGAGACAGAACACCCTTGGCTCACTGTGAGAACCAAACATAATGCCTGCCATATTGTAGAAGATAAAAATATATTTACCACGGAAAATGATTGAATAATTAGCATTTCTGTGATGAAACATAATTGGCCTAAGAAAATGCTACTATATTGACTGTCATGTGAATATTAGTTTGTTAAATGAAGGGAATCAATGTGGCATGTCATAGACATAAATTAGACAAAATTGAACGGAGTAAATGAATTCCAAATTCATTATTTTTTATTATGTATAACACCAGGAGCATCATTTGTCATTGAGAAGTAAATGAGTGTTAAATAGATGGATATTTAGGTGAAATTTGCATTTTAAAATGAGTATATTCAATTATCATACATATAGTTTGGAGAGAAAAAAGAATGCTCATTATTTTTGGAAATAACTCAGTTGTAAAATAAATTATCCTAAGGGAATTATCTCAACTGTTTTTAAGATGACTTTGACCTTGTCCATCTGTCCATCCTTAGCTGTCTTTCAGTTTTCAGCCCCTCACACAGCTACAGCTCCACTGCATTTATTTTTGGTTCACATGAGCACCATCCTGCCTCAAGTTCCTGACTTCATAGCTGATTTATTTTTAGCTCTTTCTTTTCTCTCTCCATATTGCTTCTCCTTTTAATCTAACTAGCACTTCCTCATTCTGCAACACTTCTAATACCATTTTATTGTTATTTCTTTCTGTATATAAACTAAATTCCATGAAGGGACTAATAGCATCTGTCCTTTTGTCATATAACCCTTGTACTTTTTTTTCTTTTCTTTTTTTTTTTTTTTTGATATGGAGTCTTGCTCTGTCGCCCAGGCTGGAGTGCAGTGGTGCCATCTCGGCTCACTGCAAGTTCTGCCTCCTGGGTTCACGCCATTGTCCTGCCTCAGCCTGCCGAGGAGCTGGGACTACTGGCGCCTGCCACCACGCCCAGGTAATTTTTTGTATTTTTAGGAGAGATGGGGTTTCACCGTTTTAGCCAGGATGGTCTCGATCTCCTGACCTCGTGATCCGCCCGCCTCTGCCTCCCAAAGTGCTGGGATTACAGGCGTGAGCCACCGCGCCCCGCCAACCCTTGTACTTACTACAGACTTCGTACAAAGTACAAACAGGGAAGATGGGAAGAATGAAGGACTCAAATGCAGAGTCACTTCCTTTTTTTAATGATTACAAAACATAAAAATGTGTCCCATTCATAATTGGTGGTATATATATTCAGTAGAACACTATGACACATGAAAAATGCTAACTGTATAATGGGACTCAAATGAGAATGAAACTGCATAGTCAAGTGCAAGTAGGAGGAAAACAACTATGTGTCAAGAGTGTTCATAGGCTGTATAAAAGTAACACATTTAAACTTAAAATAGGCATTACAAGAGGACTGAAAAAACTTGGGTGATGAAAACATTTTTCTTGATATAATTTTATTAAATGTTTATACTGCTTATTTAAAATTAACAAATAAAGCTAAAATAAACTGAAGTTAATAAAGCGCCATCCAATGAAATGTTGTTTTTTTTAAAGTAAAAAAAAAGTTTTTCTTTATTATATTACATGGTAACAAGACAGTTGCTAATTTAATCAAAATATCATTCAGAAGGCAAATAAATTGATTTGGTTTTTGGTTTCAGAAACAAGCATTTAATTAAGTAACTTTTTCTCCTTTAAGAATCATGGGAGCCACAGTGTAAATATGACCTAAGTGGATTTTCTTTTCACATAAGTGTGCCTGTACAATATTTATCTGTGTAACAGTATGCTATACAGAGAGTCTATCTTTTAGATGATTACAGATATGGTTTATATGATGCTACATATAAATATATTTAGACCTTTGTACCTACATGTGGATACTAATACACACATAAACATAGAAATACTAGTGATGAGTTTTTAATATGTATCAATGCATGCTCAGATTTCGTTAACATAACAGACATGGCATGTATATACTCTCTTCTCCCTCAAATCTTTAAAAAATTATGTGTGTGTGTTTTTGAAAGAAATTAGTCTATAATAGTAATAGTATTGATTAAAAAAGAAAGTTCTACCAAGGGGAAAATATATTTAAAAAATATTTATTTAATGAAAGTATTGCACTAAGAAAATCATATGCAAAGATCATATTGTCAAAGACGCACTACAGAGCTCAAAGCGGTTCTAGGAGGTATGAGAGGTGCCAACTTCAGAATAAGTAGATACGAGTTAAATGACGGAGGCCTGTGTGGTTTCAGGATGTTGAACTGGTTTCAGGATGTTATATATATATATATATTTGCTGCCTTTATTTCCTCTACTATATGGATACTATACAGATACCAATAGAGGGTCAGGTGCAGTGGCTTATGCCTGTAATTCCAGCACTTTGAGAGGCTGAGGCAGGCGAATTGTCTGAGATCAGGAGTTCGAGACCAGCCTGGCCAACATGGTGAAACCCTGACTCCACTAGAAATACAAAAATTGGCCAGCTGTGGTGGTGGGCACATGTAATCCCAGCTACTTGGGAGACTGAGACAGGCGTATTGCTTGAACCTAGGAGGCAGAGGTTGCAGTGAGCTGAGATTGTTTCATTTCATTCCAGCCTGGGCAACAAGAGTGAAACTCTGTCTAAAAAAAAAAAAAAAAAAAAAAAAAAAGTGTTTATTCAGAATATAAACTATTGAAAAAGAGAGTCTTGGTTTTAGATAGCTTTCATAAAACATATAAGCAGGAATTTTCAAATTTAAAGATGATTTGACAAATATGAATTACTAAATATTCACAAAATAACAAAAAATTACAAAATAATGGCAAACTATTTTAACACCTAAATAAATCAAGACTAAATAGATGACATCCTTAAATTAAATACAAAAACATTAAGCTTCAACAAACTAGTGCATTCATTAACATGAAATAGGAAGACTTGGAATTCTGCTTCTGATTAGAATGCAGAAGGCCACAGCCCAAATATACCCCAAAATGACAACTAGAAAAATCAAGTAAATTTTAAAAATTATGTGCATATGTGTTTTTGAAGAGTTCAGAAATCTGGAGACTCACATGAGTGTAAAGAAACTAAATTTCAGAGACTGAAGTGCTCTTTTCAACTGAGTAGAAATTAGAAGCTATTTCCCTTGATGAGGCATCTGCTGAGTATAAGAACAGGCAGAAAAAATATTTGGCTTGTAATAGACAGAGAGACTATGCAGAGGGAAAAACATGCAAGTGATTATGAAAAATTGGGATTTTGATAAGTGCCACACATTCAACTGGTTATTACCAGTCAAATTATTCTAAAAGACTTGGACTAAGTAATGGGCTATGCAAGAAATGGGTGTCTTAAGTGAAAAGATGGAGAGAGAAAGCCCACTTTCCTTCAGTGCTGAAGTCCAAACTCCTAGCACAGAGGACAGCCCTGTGATTGACATAGGATAGGTCTTTCATGTCTAAAAGCAACCTAGTTCCATTCCAAATCAATGTGACGTGGTCATCCCCTTCCCCTAGCTGATTTTGGCATGTAGCATTATTATAATACCTAATAACTAGCATACTGTTAAAAATAATTAGGTCTGAGTAGAAATTAAGAAGCTAATAGAAGCTAACCCCAAAGTGACATAAATACTTAAGAGCAGGTAGAGAATAAAGGCATGCTACATTTAACAGGAAGAATAACAGCTGACTGTTCATGTGAAGCTTTGAAAGCCTTAAGATAATGGAATGCACAAAGACTGGATTTACTCTCGTGCCTTAAAACAACTTCAGAAAAGAGTAAATATATGAAAAACTGTTTCAAGGCACTGAGCATCAGTGAGCTCTGAGTGCTACTGTGGCAGAAGCATACTCTCTTAGGTAAATTTTCCTACCATGACTCAGGGAAAGGGGATGCAGGTATAGCTGAGGAAACTTCCTGAGTTGAGGAAATGGAGCTAAGATTCCAAGTAAACCAAAGCAATGTTGGTTAGCTTAGGGGACATAGTAATAGATTTCTTAGGGCATTGATCAGAGTACTCAGAAAGATGTCTTAGTAGTAGGAAAAAGTCCTAAGCTAAGCACAGTTCTAGCCTCACCTAGTCTTAAAATTGATATATGAAAAGATCATACTAATGTCAAGTGATTTAACTGCGTCCTAGAATAAAACTCAAAAATATTGATAGGGATAATAAAATATCTACCATCCTAAAAGCTAAAAGTCACAATATCTGGAATTCCATTAATAAGTACCAAGGAGGGCTGAACATGGTGGCTCACGCCTGTAATCCCAGCACTTTGGAAGACAGAGATGGGTGGATCACCTGAGGGAAGGTGTGGAGAACAGCCTGGCCAACATGGAGAAACTCCATCTCTACTAAAAATACAAAAATTAGCTGGGTGTGGTGGAACGTGCCTATAGTCCCAGCTACTTAGGTGGCTGAGGCAGGAGAATCTCTTGAACCTGAGAGGCAGAGGTTGCAGTGAGCCGAGATCACACCACTGCACTCCACCCTGGGTGACAGAATGAGACTCAGTTTCAAAATAATAATAATAATAATAATAATAATGATAATTGTTATTATTAAGGAGACAAATAAGCAAAATATGTTCAGTAAGGAAAATTTTTAAAAATCACAAACTACCCAGAATTGACAGGATGTTAAAATTAGCAAAAATATTAAACTTGTTATTATAACTTTATTGCATACTTTCAAAAATTTAAATAGAAACATAGAAGTTATTTTAAAGATACAAGTCAAACTTAAAATGCTGAAACTATATTCTCTGAAACAAAATGCCCTGGATAGAATAATAGCAGATTATACGTGTAAAATGTGGAATTCGTGAATTTAAAGACAAAATGATAAAAAAAATACAATGAAACATACAGTGATGTAAAAAGAACAGAAATAATTAACAAAGTATCATTAACCTGAGACACAGTTTTCAAGATCCTAATAGTTGTGTAATTGGAGACTCTGAAAAAGAGAAAGAAAAATATATTTTGAAGCTTAATGTCCTAAAATTTTCTAGTTTTATGAACTGTTAACACTGCAGAACTAAGAAGCTCAATGCAGCCAAAGCACAATAAATATGAACAAATTACATTAAGTCATACTATAATCAAATTTCTCAGAACCAATGAGATTTAGAAATTTTTATGAACAGCCAAGGAATAAAGATGAGTTATATACAGTAGACTAACGATAAGAAAGGCAACAGATTTATCATCTCAAACATTGTACGTTAAAAGACTTGAGTAACATCTTAATATTCCTGAGAGGGATAAACTTATTTTAGAATGATTTTTGCAAGGAAAATACATTTCAAGAATAACAGTGAAATGAATACTTTTCAAATATACAAGAGCTGAAAGAATTAATCACCAAAAGTGTTTCACTAGAAAGATATGTGAAAGGAAGTCCTTCAGGCAGAAGGAATATGGTAACAGATGGAAATACAGAATTACTCAAAAGCAGAAGCACCAGAAATTATAAATATATGGGTAAATATAAATTATTCTGTATCACTATTTTATTATTTAAATATCATTAACATTTAAATGTTTATTCAAATATTGGTTTTTAAAACATATTTAAAATAAATGTTATGATAGCAATACCTAAAGATAAAAAGGGTGAAATAAATTATACTATTTTGTTTTAAATTGGTATATCACTTAAAGATAGACAGTGATAAACTAAAGATATGAACTTTTAAATCTTAAAGCACATTAACACAAGTTATAGTCCAGAGAGGAAATGAAATAACATCATAAAATAGAATTAGTCTTAAGGCAAAAAGAGAAGAAAAATGGAACAAAGAAGATGGGACAAATTGAAAACAGGCAAAACTTTAATTTTTTAAAGATACACACAAAACCTTTATGTAAAACATATTATGAACTATGAAAAAAGTCTCAATAAATTTAAGAATAAATTACCTCATACAAAGTATATTATCTGGCTGAAATAGAATTAAATTAGAAATCAATAATAAAATAATATCTTAAAATATTCGAAGTATATACAAACTGAATAACACATTTTTATAAATCCCATGGGCCATAAAAAAAAGTCAAAAAAAGTAAATAATTGATTTTCAATTCAATGAAATAAAGAAAAAAATTCAAAATCTGTGAGGTTCTGAAAATAGTATTTAGGGGGACTTTCACAGCATTAAACTTCTATAGTAAAAATGAGAAAGCTCCAAAGTCAGCAATTTCAATGGACATTTTAAGTCACTACAAAAAGAAAAGCAGACAAAATCCAAACTAAGCTCCAGAAAGAAAATAATAAAAATCATACTACTCATCAATGACATATAAAATAGACAAGCATTATGAAAATTGTAAAACCAAAAGCTGATTCTTTTAGACATTTTTTTTGAGGCCTCTTGAAAAAACTGTATCTGGTAAAAGGAAAGATAACACAAATTACTAATATGAGAAATAAGAGAGATGACATTGCTACATATTCTACAGATGCTAAAAAATGGGAATATTATTAAAGCCTTCAGGCATTAAGTTTATCAACTTGAGTGGAATTGAAAATTTCTTTGAAAGTCACAAACTACCAATATGTTCAAGAAGAAATATAGGACTTGTGCAGTTCTAACACTATTATAGAAACCATAGCTGTAGTTCAATTATTTCCTGTATGCTCCATGTCCGCATGGACAAGGTTGGCAAGGTTGTCACGGAGTCCCTGTCTCCCAGGGAGCATGTGCCTTAGTGTGCCTCCTAGGAAAGCGTGACTGCACTGGAATTCAAACTTAGCCACTGGAGCCTTGGCTATTATGGTCCCTGGAGTCAATGGCATTCTCATTGTCGCCACAGTCCACTCACATACTGTACAGACTCCTTTCTCTCCCCATCTTGGAGACAACGTCTTCACATTCTCCACAACAGACCTTCAGTTGATCTTGTAGTATCTTTACTCATCCTCTCCCTCCTCCATGGCTGCTATGAATTTCCTTTGCTGTAGTTCAGCCAGCCTTGATAGCTTCACTGGTGTTGTGACTCAAATCTTCACTCCCAGGGATAACACGCTTCTCAGTGTGGGGTTGCTGCATGTATCTGCCCATAGTAATAATGGACAAGAGAAGAGTATGCGTGACCTCCCATGTTATCCACAACACGGACCAGAGCAGAATTTCCAAGTGTGGGATCTGTTGCCCCCAGAACCCAAAAAGGCCTGAGGCGCCATGCTTCCTGCTTTATGGGAAAAGTTTTTAAATGCCCCAGTTTGTGCCAGATGCAGTGGCTGCAAGCTGTAATTCCAGCTTTGGGGTCCACTGCAGAGGGAGGATCACTTGAAGCAGGAGGTGGGGGCTGCAGCAAGCTACGATCACCCCACTGCACTACAGTTCAGGTGACAGAATGAGACCCTTTCTCTAAAGAAAAACTAAAAAATGCAGAAGTGTGTTTTTTACTTGTGTTAAACTAAATTTTGCCTATGGATGACTGCATACATTGAGTCACTAAGTGACCAACTCTAACTAACTTAGTATGTAAACCAACTGAAAGACTAACTTATTCCGTTGATTTAGGGTGGAGAGTTCTCTAGATGTTTCTAAGGTATGCTTGGTCTGAAGCTGAGTTTGTGTCTTGAATATCCTTGTTAATTTTCTCTCTTGTTGACCTCTAATATTGACAGTGGGGTGTTAAAATCTCCCATTATTATTGTGTGGGAGTCTAAGTCTCTTTGTAGGTCTCTAAGCTCTAAGAACTTCATTTATGAATCTGGATGCTCCTGTAGTGGGTGCTTATATATTTAGGATAGTCAGCTCTTCTTGTTGCATTGATCCCTTCACCATTAGGTAATGCCTTTCTTTGTCTTTCTTGATCTTTGATGGTTTAAAGTCTGTTTTATCGGAGACTAGGATTGCAATCCCTGCTTTGCTTTTTTTTTTTTTTTCTTTCCATTTGCTTGGTAAATATTCCTTCCTCCATCCCTTTATTTTGAGCCTATGTGTGTCTTTGCACATGAGTCGGGACTCCTGAATATAGCACACCGATGGGTCTTGACTCTTTATACAATTTGTGAGTCTGTGTCTTTTAATTGGGGCATTTTTAGCCCACTTACATTTAAGGTTAATATTGTTATGTGTGAATTTGATCCTGTCATCATGATACTAGCTGGTTATTTTGTACATTAGTTGATGCAGTTTCTTCATATTGTCGTTGGTCTTTATATTTTGGTATGTTTTTGCGGTGACTGGTACCAGTTTTTCCTTTCCATATTTAAGTGCTTCCTTCAAGAGCTCTTATAAGGCATGCCTGGTGTTCACAAAATCTCTCAGCATTTGCTTGTCTGCAAAGGATTTTTTTTCTCCTTCACTTATGAACCTTAGTTTGGCTGGATATGAAATTCTTGGTTGAAAATTCTTTTCATTAAGAATGTTGAATATTGGCCCCACTCTCTTCTGGCTTGAAGGGTTTCTGTAGGGAGATCCCCTGTTAGTCTTATGGGCTTCCCTTTGTAGGTAACCTGATCTTTCTTTCTGGCTGCCCTTAACATTTTTTTCCTTCATTTCAATCTTGGAGAATCTGACGGTTGTGTGTCTTGGGGTTGCTGTTCTCGAGGTGTATGTTAGTGGTGTTCTCTGTATCTCCTGAATTTGAATGTTGGCCTGTCTTGTTAGGTTCAGGAAGTTCTCTTGGATAATATCCTGAAGTGTGTTTTTCAACTTGATTCCATTCTCCCTGTCACTTTCAGGTACACCAATCGATCGTAGTTTGATCTTTTCACATAGTCCCATATTTTTTGGAGGCTTTGTTTTTTTCATTCTTTTTTTCATTCTTTTCATTCTTTTTTCTCTAATCTTGCCTTCATGCTTTATTTCATTCAGTTGATCTTTAATCTCTGATATCTTTTCTTTCACTCGATCAATTCATCTCTTGATACTTTTGTATGCTTCACGAAGTTCTCATGCTGTGTTTTTCAGCTCCATCAGGTCAGTTGTGTTCTTCTCTAAACTGTTTATTCTAGTTAGCAGTTCCATCCTTACATTGGGTTAGAAAATGCTCCTTTAGCTCAGAGAAGTTTGTTATTACCCACCTTCTGAAGCCCACTTTTGTCAATTCGTCAAACTCATTCTCCATCCAGTTTTGCGCCCTTGCTGGAGAGGAGTTGCAGTCATTTGGAGGAGAAGAGGCATTCTGGTTTTTGGAAATTTCAGTATTTTTGTGCTAGTTTTTCCTAATTTTCGTGGGTTTATCAACATTTGATTTTGATGTTGATGGCCTTTGGATGGGGTTTTTCTGTGGGCATACTTTTTGCTGATGTTAATGTTATTACTTTTCTTTTTTTTTGTTTTCCTTCTGACAGTCAGGCCCAATACCACATAGCTGATGGTAAATTTTTGATTTTTTGATGCTGATGGCCTTTGGATGGGGTTTTTCTGTGGGCATACTTTTTGCTGATGTTAATGTTATTACTTTTTCTTTTTTTTGTTTTCCTTCTGACAGTCAGGCCCAATACCACATAGCACTTATTCTGAAATCTACCACATTATTGGAAGTAAAACACTCCTCAACACATGTAAAATAATAAAAATCTTAACAGTCTCTCAAACCACAGTGCAATCAAATTAGAATTTAGGATTAAGAAACTCCCTCAAAACTGCAAAAGTACATGGAAACTGAACAACCTGCTCTTGAATGACTAGTGGGTAAATAATGAAATTAAGGCAGAAATAAATAAGTTCTTCATAAACAAGGAGAACAAAGACACAATGTACCAGAATCTCTGGGACACAGCTAAAGCAGTGTTTACAGGAAAATTTATAGCAATAAATGCCCACATCAGAAAGCAGGAAAGATCTAAAATTGACACCTGAACATCACAATTAAAAGAACTAGAGAAGCAAGAGCAAACAAATTCAAAAGCTAGCAGAAGACAGGAAATAACTAAGATCAGAGCAGAAATGAAGGATATAGAGACATGAAAAATCCTTCAAAAATTCAACAATCCAGGAGGTGTTTTTTTGAAAAGATTAGCAAAATAGATAGACAACTAGCCAAACTAATAAAGAAGAAAAGAGAGAAGAATCAAATAGACACAATAAAAATGATAAAGGGGACATAACCACTAATCCTGCAGAAATACAAACTATCATCAAAGAACACTATAAACACCTCTATGCAAATAAACTAGAAAATCTAGAAGAAATGCATAAATTCCTAGACACATATACTCTCCCAGGACTAAACCAGGAAGAAGTCAAATCCCTGAACAGACCAATAACAAGTTCTGAAATTGAGGCATTAATTAATAGCCTATCAACAAAAAGGCCCGGGACCAGATGGATTCACAGCCAAATTTTACCAGAGGTACAGATAGGAGCTGGTACCATTCCTTCTGAAACTATTCCAAACAATAGAAAAAGAGGGAATCCTCCCTAACTCATTTTATGAGGTCAGCATCATCCTGATACCAAAAAATGGCAGAGACATGACAAGAAAAGAAAATTTTAGGCCAATATCCCTGAGAAAATCGATGTGAAAATCCTGAATAAAATACTGTCAAACTGAATCCAGCAGCACATCAAAAAGCTTATCCACTACATTCAAGTTGACTTCATCCCTGGGATGCAAAGCTGGTTCAACATACTCAAATCCATAAATGTAATCCATCATATAAACAGAACCAATGACAAAAACCACATGATTATCTCAATAGATGCAGAAAAGGCTTTCGATAAAATTCAACACCCCTTCATGCTAAAAACACTCAATAAACTAGGTATTGATGGAATGTATCTTAAAACAATAAGAGCTATTTATGACAAACTCATAGCCAATATCATACTGAATGGGCAAAGGCTGGGAGCATTCCTTTGAAAACTGGCAGAAGACAAGGATGTCCTTTCTCACCACTCCAATTCAACATAGTATTGGAAGTTCTGCCCAGGGCAATCAGGCAAGAGAAAGAAGTAAAGGGTATTCAAATAGGAAGAAAGGAAGTCTAATTGTCTCTGTTTGTAGAAGACATGATTGCATATTTAGAAAATCCCATCATCTCAGTCCCAAAACTCTTTAAGCTGATAAGCAACTTCAGCAGTCTCAGGATGCAAAATCAATGTGCAGAAATCACATGCATTCCTATACACCAGTAATAGATAAACAGAGGGCCAAATATAAGTGAACTCTCATTCACAATTACTACAAAGAGAAGAAAATACTTAGGAATGCAATTTACAAGGGACATCAAGGAAAATTGCAAACCACTGCTCAAGGAAATAAGAGAGGACACAAATAAATGGAAAAATTTTCCATGTTCATGAATAGGAAGATTACATATCCTGGAAAATGGCCATACTGATGCTATTACTAACAAGCTACCATTGATTTTTTTCCACAGAAATAGAAAAAAAAAAAAAAAAAACTACTTTAAATTTCATATGGAACAAAAAAGAGCCTGTATAGTCAGGGCAATCTTAAGCAAAAAGAACAAAGCTGGAGGCATTATGCTACCTGTCTTCAAACTTTACTACAAGGCTACAGTAACCAAAACAGTATGGTAATGGTACCAAAACAGATACATAGAACAATAGTACAGTACAGAGGCCACAGAAACAACACTACACATATATGATCATCTGATCTTCAACAAACCTGACAAAAACAAGCAATGGCTAAAGGATTTCCTATTTAATAAGTGGTGCTGGGAAAACTGGCCATATGCAGAAAACTGAAATTGGACCTCTTCCTTACACCTTATACAAAAATTAACTCAAGATGGATTAAAGACTAAAATGTAAAACCAAAACATAAAAACTCTAGAAGAAAACCTGGGAAATACCATTCAGGACATAGGCATGGGCAAAGACTTCTTGACTAAAACACCAAAGCAATGGCAACAAAAGCCAAAATTTACAAATGAGATCTCATTAAACTAAAGAGCTTCTGCACAGCAAAAGAAATTATCATCAGAGTAAACAGGCAAGCTACAGAATGGGAGAAAATTTTTGGAATCTATCCATCTGAAAAAGGTCTACAATATCCGCAATCTACAAGAAACTTGAGCAAATTTACCAGAAAAAATCAAACAACCCCATCAAAAAGTGGGCAAATGATATGAACAGACACTTCTCAAAAGAAGACATTTATGTGATCCACAAAGATATGAAAAAAAGCCCATCATCACAGGTCATTAGAGAAATGAAAATCAAAACCACAATGAGATACTATCTTACGATAGTTAGAATGGTGATCATTAAAAGGTCAGGAAACAACAGATGCTGGAGAAGATGTGGAGAAATAGGAACGCTTTTACAATGTTGGTGAGAGTGTAAATTAGTTCAACCATTGTGGAAGACTGTCACAATTCCTCAAGGATCTAGAACCAGAAATAGCATTTGGCCCAGCAATCCCATTACTGCATATATACACAAAGGATTATAAATCATTCTACCATAAAGACACATGCACAGGTATGTTTACTGCAGTGCTATCCACAATAGCAAAGACTTGGAACCAACACAAATGCCCATCAATGGTAGATTGGATTAAGAAAATGCTTCACATATACACCATGGAATACTATGCAGCCATAAAAATAACGAGTTTATGTCCTTTGCAGGGGCATGAATGAAGCTGGAAACCATCATACTCAGAAAACTAATACAGGAACAGAAAACCAAACACCTCATGTTCTCACTCATAAGTAGGAGATGAACAAGAACACAGACACAGGGAAGAGAACATCACACACCGAGGCCTGTTGGGGGTTGGGGGACAAGGGGAGGGAGAGCATTAGGACAAATATCTAAAGCATGTGGGGCTTAAAACCTAGATGACGGGTGGATGGGTGCAGCAAACCACCATGGAACATGTTTATCTATGTAACAAATCAGCTCTTTCTGCACATGTATCCCAGAACTTAAAGTTTAATTTAAAAGAAATACTAACTTAGGAGTCTATTTTTTTGTAACAAACAGGTGATTCTCAGTCCATTACAGCAGTCAAGCTTCAGCCAATCAGAGGCTGCCAATAAATCAGACTGTGTCCAAGTAAGGCAAGGGCAGAGCTGTGATAAATGGAGCTGTTTCCGTGCCTCCTTCTGTTTTCTGTCTGTAAGTACACAGCGCCCAGGTTACAGAGGGAAGCTCTCACAACTGCTTCTGGCTTTGAGGGCTGATCCATTTGCTAATTGTTTTTTGTCTATTAAATGCTGTTAAATTTATCTAAAGTTTTTTTTTTTTTCTTTTAACACTTGAGAGTAAATTACTGTAGAATTCCCCTCATAAATAGACCCCTAAAAACTTTACCTGAAGTTGACCTCCCACCCTGTGGGGCACGAATGTCCTTCCAGGGACTCCAGCACACTAGCCAGCTCCCGCCCCTCCTCTCCAACCATACAGTGCTGGGATGTCCTAGACCAGGGTGATGAGCCACAGGATGTCCGGGCAGTCTCAGTGCTTTTGGACTAATAATGACAGAAGAAAAGAGAGGTAACAGAGTCGTGTAGCAAAACCATAAATGAAATTGTAATTCCTCCCATACAAATGTGGACTGTTTCCGATGCCCTTCTCTAATTAGAATTGTTTTTACAAAAGTCACCAAATGAATGGCTGCACACCCCATATCTGAGGCCTCGCAGTATGCGCTGACTGTAATGCCACTTCTGGGACAGCAGCTGTGATCAGAGCTGTCTCCTGGTTAAATCTGCAGGATCAGGCAAGGCTGGGGAGTAAATGGATTTGTGATGGAAAGTGCCACCCTGCAGCCTTTAGGTTTTTAAGGGTGGCACTAATATCAGCTGTCGTCTTTTTTATTTACTATATTGATAAGGAAGGAGGCAATTTGAGAGGTTTCCCTCCAGGTGGCCCTCCTCATTAACCCTTAAATCACCTGGCAAGACCCAATGTGTGGGGCCAAGTATACTGGTTCCGATTACACACTCTAGGGCCGTGAAAATACCAGTGGGTTGCTCCAGAGTGCTTAGGGCTGTTCTGTACTCACACTTCATTGATTATCTGAATGTACCATGGCCCACTCTAACCATTCTGGCCTCTTGGGTTTCTGGGGATAACATCTACTGATATTCTATGCCTAATAAATGAAAAGGCCTAGTTGTTTCCCTTTCCCCAGGGTATAGTCATTCGAGTGAATGGCCTTAGAAACCTCTGGGGAAAGATTGGGGGAAACATCATGCTATATACCTGCTTTGCTGTTGCAAGATCTTTTCTTCAACGGACCTGCCGCATCTGAGGACAGACAAGGGATTTTTAGCAGGGCAATCACCCTTACCCTCCTCCATCACAGTTTTTTATTTTATTTTATTTTATATTACATTGTAGTAGATATTAAGCAGCAGCCAGATGGGCTTCCTAGTTTGCCTCCAGGGTCCCTGTGCTCTGTTAACCATTTCCTCCACTCACTGAAGTCAGCCCTTTAGCTTCCCTGTGAACTTGCTATGTGTTACTCATGGTGACCTTGTGGCTGCTGGTGGTTCAGAGCTGCCCACTGGCCTCAATGTTCTTGGCTATAAAAAAAGGACATCTCTGTGCATGCCTTTCCCACCATCACTGGAACCTGCAGAGGAAAGTCACTAGCCAACTTCCTCTCACCAGGACATCGCAGATATCCTCCGGGCTCCTTATGCAACATGGGTCTCTGGTGGGCTCTGGCTATCCCTACGTATCTTCTTTCCCAGAATCTATTTATTCTTCTCCTGTCTGCTGGAGTCACATAGAATTTCTACTTCATGAAAAGCTGATCACTTTTCCAGGCTCCTAAAATCCACTCTGACAGTGAGTCCTTGCCAGGGTGTTAAATCTCGTGTCCCAAAGAAGTTCCCTAAGTCAGTGAATTCTTGTTTATCCAGTCTTTAAGCCCATCTGACCAAAGCACTCTCAAAACTTAACCCCAAGAGTGGTCCCTGCTTTCTGCAATAAATGTTTTTCCCACATCAGGCCCTGCACATCCCACAGAGGCTATGCTGGGATTTACACTCAGTCGTAAGGCTTTGTCACTTGCTCTGGGCACACGATTTAAATAAATACTAAAAACTCAGTAATCAAGGTAATTAGTATGTTACTGCATTTTTAAACAAAAGTTTTACACAAAAACTCCATGTTGAACAAATTATCATTTTAAATAGATAAAAACTGACTTTCACCTTAGTCCCAAATCAGCACCATCTTCATCTCTATTCTTGATCATGAAACTGTTAACTGTCCTCACCCTCTGTCCCCTTATGGCTATTCCAGGACTGTTACCAACAGGCTGGGTTGAGCACGCCTCACCCAGGCTGTCTACAACTCTGGGCACAGCCACTTAGCTGGCTTCTTCTTTCAGTCATCTGATCTAACAAAGGAGGTAGAAACATTTTCCTAAAACCGAACTGGGATTCTCTCAGTCTTCTCTTTTGCTACCATATGTAAACACAAGTTTTTGTTTTATGTTTTAACAAATGCTACCACTACAGTTTTCCTCCTAAAGCAATATCATAAATTATAGTTCTGACAGCTTAAAACATAGTTAGGAAATTTCAGGTTAGCTAGAATTTCTCTCAGTCAAAATTGCTAAAATATTGACATGGTTTACACAGGAACTTTCATTATAGGGGCTTATATATATTTTGAGGGTAAATAGACTTAGTGCAAAAATATCAATATGACAGGGTTTATAAATATTTTACTTTTCTGAGCCCCAAATAAAGATTTCTTCTTCATGATTTTTTTCTCCTAAGATAAATACAATTCTCATTATACATTTTCATTTAATAGAGCATAATTTTGTAAGAAACTTAATTGCCTTTCTAGTAATAAAAGTGAGACTACTATAAAGCTTGGTAATATAACTGCAACCATCAATTAGAATAAAAACAAACGCAACTTGTAGCACGAACCTGGCATTTCCTTCTGTTTCTGAGTTTCTGCAGGTCTAGGACGGTTAATAGTGCTTTTTGTTTACATTTCCTTCATGGGCTTTATGTGGAATCCATGCAACGGGGTGACATTGTTTGTAAAACGCAAAACCATATGAATGTATGATAAAGGTGAGTAACATTTATAGTTTATTCTGCTATTATTATGTAAAATTTATTTTACTGTAGCACTTGTGTGCCTATTACAACACTGAAAACTGGTTTTTCTTCTTATTCCTTACCATTAACAAAAGATTTAGGAAGTAATCTAGTTTTTAGTCCTCATATAATACTATACCCATATTCAAATAAAATTATGTTATAGTGTTTAAGGCAATTTGAAAGGGAAATCCTATAACTATATTCTAATATTTATGGCCATTTAATTAGTTTTGAGTTCAAATTTTTGTGTTCAATCTGGTCTAAACTTTACATAAACATTTTTTTTTACTCAGGCAGTTTTTATTTAGTCTTTAAATAGCTATGATTTTCTTCATGATACTTTTTCTGACTAGAGGCAAAATCTTGGTCTTGCTCTTTAAATATGCCTGTTTTATTGAGATGGAAATGGGCCTTGGCAATTGATTAAGGCATCCCAATTATCACACATTGAGAGTCATGTTACTAAGAAATACGAGCAAGTCAAAGCTGATCCATTTGGTAGAGACAATGGTGCAATAGGAATCATTGTTGACATCACATAACAAATGAATTGATGTACAATGAATGAAATTGTATTCACCACCTAATAAATATTTAAAGGATCTCAAAACGATACGTGCAGTCTTTGAGTTAAGCAACATATCAATCTAGGTATCACTTCATAAGTGAATGTTTGAGAAACTGAAGCTTACGTATTTGAAATTACTCACCTATGATGACCTAGTATATCAGCTCATGCGGGCCTTTTTATATCACATGTGTAACTCTACCATACCTCGGATACCTTTTCATTTAGTAGATTGGTGTTTAGAAATCACAAAGTCTACTGCCTAATTAAGCATAGGCATATGCTGAATCCTAGAAAAGTTGACTTGGCTAAAGTCTCAAAGCAAGTTTTTCTCAGGATGTAAAAGAAAGCTCATGTCTTTCTATTTCATGCTCAAACAGCCTATAATATATGTATAGACAGCTCCTCAGTCAATATAACACCGTGAATGTTCAGTAACACCGTGAATGTTCAGTGTCATACATGGTAAGATTTTAGTGCTTTAGAAAATTCTATTTCAATGCCCATCCTTTATCAATTTTTGGAATTTTCTTTGGTTCTGTTTTATTGTAATTGCTCAAATCTGATTATTAAACTGATGTTCTTGTGTTTGGTGATGATCTAAAACTAAACTGTTAAGTGTACACTGTTTCACATGTGACTTTAATGGTTTTGAGAATAAAATCATTGTGTTTATATTTGTGTGGTAGATAGATATCCATCAGTCTGTATTTATGAATCCAGAGGAACATGCATATGCAGTCTATCACAGCATCCTCTCTCAATCTCAAGAACAACCTTGGGCAATCTAGCATTTTACAATGTTTACTGAGAACTATCTACTGTGGCAACCCTCGGGTATGGGCTATGGTCTCATTTACAGTACACTAGAGATCACAATGATTCCTTGTAGACAAGAAAGAAAATGGTCAAGTAGAGTTTTCATATTAGAACAGATTTCCAAATCCAAATTGCACTACCATCATTTGTGGACAATAGGAGTTCTGTTTTCAAGTTGTCACTAATAGTAAAACAAAATATAAATCAACAAAATCCCAGGAAAATATATTCTGTACTCTAGAATCAGCTTTTGCGGTCCTGTTTGCTGAATAAACATATCCATGCATTCAAATATTTTAAAACATAAATAATCAGCCACATTTAAGATTCAGTAAAATTAATCCCTCTTCAGTGCTCTCACGTTACTTTGCATATATGTTTATGTCTGTCATAACACTGACTTACATGCCTGTTTTTTCACCCACTAGACAGAAAGCTCATTAAGATGAAAGACTATATTTATCATTCCTGCATTATAGGACAATACATATTGGTGAAATAAATATGCATGTATTTACTTAGTGTTTAATAGGAAACTGATTATCAGAGTCAAGTGTTTTTCATGTAATTATTCTACTAAATCATCAAAACAATGGCAGTAAAGACTGATGATAAGGTGCTGAGGAACTTGCAGTCTACATTTTACATAGCATCAGGTGTCAGAGAGGAGGCAGGGAACAGGAGCCAGGGTTCCTGGAAGCTGCTACAGCTCTGAGTGACCAGCTGACTGGCTAGTTAGAGCAGATTTTCTGTGTTTCCAGGTCCTTTCCTACAAAATGAGGACAGTACTTAATAGCTCTGCATACTGAGTTGCTTTTAGGAACTTGATATCATTCATTTATTTCAACATTATCTTATTCTAAAGAAGAGTTTTTGTTGCTCATGATATCGCGCATGCAAAATTCCTTCAAAATAACTAATCCATATACATGTAATTAAAATTAATGGGATGATTTTATTACCAAGTTTCTTCAAGTGTTCCAGCAATGCGACCAAGTTGAACACCTTTTTTATGTACAGGCAAGGTGAAGTCACATTAGAAATTCGGGCCTAAGGATGAGAGAAAAGCCTAATGGGAATGTTCAGAAGATGATTTGATAAAGGGAAATTGTGCCAAATCCTTCCCCTTAGCACCACTGACAGGACTGGAAGATGTTTGCAGATTCCTTGGGATAGATAATGAGTAGTAAACTTAAGGGTGAAATATTGATTATGCTACTTAAGAAGGATCCTCTGGACAGCAGGAGAGGATGGTAATATAAGAATCAAGGCTTTGGGGCCAGTCATAGTGGCTCATGCCTGTAATCCCAGCACTTTGGGAGGTCAAGGCAGGCAGATCAACTGAAGTCAGGTGTTTGAGATCAGCCATGCCAACATAGTGAAACCCCATCTCTACTAAAAATACAAACATTAGTCGGGCGTGAATCACTTGAACCTGGGAGGCAGATGTTGCAGTGAGCTGAGATAGTAACATAGCACTCCAGCCTGGAGACTTTGTCTCCATGTCTCAAAAAAAAAAAAAAAAGAAAAAAGAAAAAGAAAAAGAAATGAAGGTTTTGCCTTTAACCACATTCAATTTCCTATATTTCTCTTCCTTGTTCATTTGTTCTTTTGCTAACACTTGCAGTTCTATACATCTTTTGTATATTTGTGTAGGTTTTATCTAGTTGTGAGTTATTTTACTGGGTAGTAAATGTTTTCTCTCTTGTACTCTCTTTATGTTTTATTATAAAGTTAATTTAATAAAGTTTTCAATCCATCTGCTGTGCACTCAGGTTGTTGCAATATATGGAAATCAAGAGTGCTGCTTAAAAGCGCAAGCTCCTGATTCATATGGACTTGGGTATGAATTTCAGTTCTGCACATGCTAGATACTTGGGCGTAGGTTCATCTTTCAGTTATCTGTATCTTTGTAATGGAGAGACAGGACTAGCTGGACTTCCTGGGCTGACTAAGAATCCCTAAGCCTAGCTGGGAAGGTGACCACATCCACCTTTAAACACAGGGCTTGCAACTTAGTTCACACATGACCAATCAGATAATAAAGAGAGCTCACTAAAATGTGAATTAGGCAAAAAGAGGAGGTAAAGAAATAGCCATTCATCTTAGTAACATGTTGCGATGTTAGGTTGTTAATTGGGAATCTTTCTAACCTCTTGATGAAAGTGTTTAGCACTATAAATTTTCCTCTTAAAACTTCTTAGCTGTATCCCATAGGTTTTGGTAAGTTGTGTCTCTAATTTTTAACAATTTCAAAGAATTTTTTTGATTTCTACCACAATCTCTTTGTTCACCCAAGAGTTATTTAGCAACAAGTTGTTTGATTTTCATGTTTTTGTGCAGTTTTGAGAGATCTTGCTATGGATTTCTATTTTTATCGCACTGTGGTCTGAAAGTGGGCTTGCTATGATTTCTTTCTCTTTTAAGTTTATTGAGACTTGCTTTTTGGCCAACTATGTGGTCTATCTTAGAATATGTTCCATGTACAGATAAGAAGAATATATATAATGTGGTTGTTCAGTAAAGTACTGTGTAGATGTCTGTTAGGTACAATTGTCAAATTGTTGAATTTAAGTCGAAGATTTATTTGTTAGTTTTCTGCTTCAATCTCAATCCCACCAATTCTTTTTTTCAGCCATGTTTAGTGTATTGATGAACACTTCAAAGGAATTTTTCATTTCATATAGACAGATTTTCTTTATTTCTAGCATCTTTAATTCATATTGAAATTGCTATCTTGCTGCTTGCATTCTCCATCTGTACTTGGATGTTATCTACTTTTTTTTTTTCCATTAGGCCCTAATCATTTCAATCATCGTAGTTTTAAATCTGCACTTTTGTAATTCCAGCTTCTCTGCCATATTTGATTCTGGTTCTGAGGCTCACTCTGTCTCTTCAATTTATAGGGTTTCTTTGCTCTTTAGTATCTCTTGAAAGATAATGTTCTGAGGAATTTGGACTAATAGGTCTTTAATATAAAATTTTATGTTTATATAACTAAAAATTAAGCCATGTTTAATATTTTCTGCAGCTGTAGGTATCAGAGGTTACAATTTATTCTGGTTTTCTTGTTTTGCTCTCTTTTGTTGTCCTTGGGTTTTCTTAGAGCCTTCTTCTTAAATAATGCCTGAAATGTATTGTTCTTTCAGTTGTATTTCCTTGTTATTATACCAAAACCCCATTGATATAGTGATAAGAAATGTCAGGGGTAGTAGGTGGAAAACTGTTTTATAAATCTACAACAGTTCTCAGAATTTTAGTGAGCCTGTGCCCTTAGGATGTGACTTTCCCAATTGCTTTTTTGGTTAAACAGGAAGATTAGATGGAATGAAATTGGATATTTTCCATCTCGCCACCTGGAAAACTAAAATCAACTAGAGTGGGGCATTTCCTTTCTCTATGTCATTGAGGCTCTTGAAAGGTAAGTTCCCTTGGGAGGGGACCTTACTCGTTGAAAAGAACCAAAGGTACTGGCCTTATTTGCAGTTGGCTGCTTTCCTCCTCTTGCTGCCAGAAGCAGGAGGAGATTTTTCTCTGAGCTTCAACTGAGAAACTGCTGGGGCTCATTGAGGTAAAACTCATAACTAGGCCTCTTAGAGCTTTTATCTTTCAAACTTGACTACATTGAGCCTCTAGCAATTTGTCTATTATAGTTTAAGTTTTTCTACTTTAGCACTGCTTACAGTGAGGTTTCCGCACTTGAACTTCTATTCTAGTATGTTGTAATCCTCTGTATCTTCCTGTGCTTTACAATGGAGATAAAACAAAGATGTTAATTGTGAACTAATACTATTTCGCAGTTTGCGGAACAAGCATCTGAACTGATGCCTGAAGAACACGAACAAACTGGTCATATGAAGATGTAGATTCAGAATGTTCAGGAAAAAGAAAAAACAAGTGAAAATTTTTAGAATCAGAATAAGCTTGGCTTATTTAGAGAATAAGCAATGAAATAAACAGAGAATTGCAGCAAAGCAGGAAAGCAGTAATTGAAGAACTGTGGTTACACTGCAAGGATATCAATGCTCACAGCATCTCAGATAAAGACTAAGAACAAAAGAAATATTACAAAATGCACTTACTTGTCAATCACTGAATAATTAGAAATATTCACTTAAAATGTGGACTATAGCTTTTCTTTTTAAAAAACGGGAAAGTCTGGCAACACTAAATGACATATCTTCATGTACTTCTCTGTTTTCCAGGGTTTGGTCTACCCTGTCACTCTTATGGATAATACATTTCTGGACTTTGTAAGTATATTACTTTAACATTTTTATAATCTTATACTTTCATAGTATTTTTCTCTCAAGATATTTGCATATGTCCTAAATAAAAAATTAATCATAAAAATATTTAAGGTTTAAAATTCATATTCAATTAAGTTTGGAAAATGATGTTTAAAAGTTTAAACTAAAAAGGTATATTTGATCTTGTTTTTGTTTTAAAAATCAACTTTTTGAATTATACTTTAAGTATGCTTTAAGATACAGTACCTCCAGTTTTAGTGCATAGTTCAGTAAGTTTAATAAATATATATACCTAAGCATCCCACCATAAATATTAGGCCATTTCTATCCCATATACAGTTTAATTATGCTTCCTTTGACTATGATCTCCCTTCATGTGAAAAGTTCCTGGAAATCACTGATCACCTTTCTGTAATTATCAATTTGTCTTTACTAAATTTTTGTATAAACACAATAATAAAGTATATATTATTTTTATGTTGGTTATTTTTTCTTATATAATGTTTTTGAGATTTAATCAATGTACTGTGGCTATCATAGTTTATTTCTTTTTATTTCTGAGTAGTGTTATAGTGTGCAGATTTATTACATGTGCTTATTTATTATCCCCTTGATAGATATTTGAGTTGTTTTTAACATTTTGCTTTATAAAAATAGACAAAATAAAATACATGTACAAATTTTGTATGGGTATACTTTTTGTATTTATTATTTCTCAGTAAGCACCAAAGAATAAAATTTGTATAATATATAAAATGATATATAAATATGTGTGTGTGTTTGTGTGAGGTATCTGTTCTTTTAATATTTTAAGTATTATTCATGCTATCCAAAAAATGCTTACCTTAGACAGGTTTACAAGCATTTTTCTCTGTACTTTTTATTTCTAAAAGTTCTATAACTTTTATTTCAAGTTAAGTGTAGGATATTTTTAAAGTTTGGCTTTTGGATATGGTGCTGAAATTTTATAGATCTTTTTCTTACTAAATAGGTATTCAGTTGTTCCAGGACAATCTGTTAAAACAAATTCTCTTCATAATTCCCCTGGCACTTTTATCAAAAAGATGTTTAACCACACACACAATTATTATTGCTGGATTTTCTGTTTGGTCCCATTGAACAGTGTACTTACTACCACACCAAACTGTCTTGACAGTTGTAGCTTTATAGTAAGTCTTGAAATAAAATAGTGTATGTCCTCCAAAATTTCTGTGCTGTTTCAAAATTTTTCAAATTCTCTATGTCTTGCTTATTTATATAAATTTTACACTCAAAATGTTAGTTCCTACAAAAAGTACTTTCTGGAATTTTTACTGGAATTACATGGAATCTATACACCAATTTGGGGAAAATGTATACCCTGACAATAGTGAATTTCCCATCTCAATAGGTCATAATCCACCTGTTTATATAGGTAATTTTAAGTTTCTTTCAGAAGTGCCTTTTAAGATTTCAATTGCACATTTTTAAATTTTTCTACCTACTTTATTAAATTCAAGTTTTCATGTTTTAGGCTTCTATTATAAATGATACTTTTAAAATTTTGGTTTCTAATTTTTGTTGCTATTTTATAGAAATATAATTATTTTCTGCATAATAACCTCATATGTTAGGACTTTTCTCATTTATTAGTTCTAGAACCATTTTTTTTGTGTGTGTGGAATTTCTAGTATATCCTAGATACATAATACTATCTGTAAATAAAGATCTATTTAGGTTTATTTGGGGGGGAATGACTTTTATTTCTTTTAATGTCTCATTGCATTTGCCATGCCCTCCAGCACAGTTGCTAAATAAAAAGAATAATGTCCTTTGTCTTGCTCCCCACTGTGTTAATCCATTCTCATATTCCTGTGAGCAAATACCAGAGACTGGATAATTTATAAAGACAAGAGTTTTAATTGGCTCATAGCTCTGCAGACTGTACAGGAATCATGAAGCATGATGCTGGCATCTGCTAGCTTCTGGGGAGGCCTCAGAAAACGTGTAAGTATGGTGGAAGGCTAAGGAAGAACAGACACTTCACATGTCTGGAGCAGGAGCAAGAGAGTGAACGGCAGGTGCTAGACACTTATACAACCAGGTATCCCAAGGACTCACTCAAAATCATGAAGAAAGTACCAAGGGGATGTTGCTAAACGCTTCATGAGAAATATACTCCATGATCAATCACCCCCATGATCAATCACCTCCCACCAGGCCCCACCCCAACCATGGGGATTAGAATTCCACATGAGATTTGGTTCAGGACACAGATCCAAATAATATCACCCCATTTAGCACTGTTTTACCATTAAGTATCATGTTTATTGTAGGTTTTCCTTAGATACTCTCTATCAGATTGAGAAAGTTCTCTTTTACTTTTAGTTTGCAGAGTTTCATCACAAATCGGTGTTGAAGTTTTGCCAAATGACTTGCATGCATTTATTATTCACTTAAACAAATTTGTTAACATAGTAAATTACAGTCAGAAATCTTGAACATTAAACAAGACTTGTGTTGGTAAAGTAAACCCCAAAGGGTCATGGTGTTTTACCCTTTTAATACATCACTGGATTCAAGTCGTTAAAATTCGGTTAAGGATTTTTATTTTATGTTGATAAGGAAGATGTTGAATTGGAGGAATAATCTGTTGTTGGTTTTATTATTTAAAATTATTTTCTTTTCTTAATCTTTAAGTTTTATAGCATCGCTACGTTCTTTGCTTAATTTCTTATATTGGTAATTATTTGTGCAGTCTACCTAGCAGCACATACATTTTATTTCTTAAAAACACACACATGCAAACACACACAGCATTTCGTATAATTATGGGTTTCTTTTATATTTTTGTAATATTTTTTACTGATTTTTGCTGTTTTTTTAAATACTTGCTTTGTTTAATTATATTTCTTTTAAAAATATAGCCTTTGAGGTGGAAAATTAGGTTCATTGGCTTTTGACCTTTCCTCCTTTTTTTTTTTTGAGACAGAATCTTGCTTTGTCGCCCAGGCTGGAGTGCAGTGGCGCGATCTCAGCCCACTGCAAGCTCTGTCACCTGGGTTCACGCCATTCTGCTGCCTCAGCCTCCCGATTATTTGGGACTACAGGCATCTGCCACCACGCCTGGCTAATTTTATATTTTGTATTTTTAGTAGAGACGGGGTTTCACCGTATTAGCCAGGATGGTCTCGATCTCCTGACCTTGTGATCCACCTGCCTCAGCCTCCCAAAGCGCTGGGATTAGAGGTGTGAGCCACTGCGACCAGCCTGACCTTTCCTCTTTTTTGATATAAACATTTAAATTTCCTATAATCATTGTTTTACTATACCACATAATTTGATATCTTGTAGTTTTTATTTTTTTAGTTCAAAATACTTTCAAATTTTGTTTGTGATTTCTTCTTTTACCCATGTATTATATAAAAACAAAAACATATTGTTAAATTTTTAAATATTTGGTGGTTTTCCAAATATCTGTTGGTTAATGCTTTATTACCTTTGTTTTAAGAGAATGTACAAAGCATAATTTCAATTATTTGTTTTTATTTAAAAATGTTTTATGTCTCAGTGTATAGTTCATCTTGGGAAATGCAATGTGTGGAGAGTCATATGTATATTGTTGCTGGATTGAGTGTTAAATAGAAAACTTAATTAGAACAAGTTTCTTATGATTTTCCTGTGTAGTTGTTCTACCAATTAATGAGAAAAGAATGTTAAAATCTCCAACTATGTTTGTGAATGTGTCTGACTCATTCAATGTTTTTCTTCACACATTTTGAAGATACAAGCAAATTCATTTAGACTTTTATAAATTCTTGATTATAGCTTTTTGAAATGATTTTCCTCTTCTAGCTACTTTTAAGGTTTTTCTCTCTATAGCTATTTGAACAATTTGATTATACTGTGGCTTTCTGTGGTTTTATTTGTTTAAGTTTGTACCGATTGGTTAATAATTCTGGCTCTCTGAGCCTGTGGTTTTCATAGATTTGGAATATTTTTAGCCATTTTCTTTTCAAACATTTGTTATGGATATTTCGTCACCTCAACTCTATTATACTTCCTGAAAATCCAATTACACATATGCTAGCCTTTATACATTTCCACAATCCATTGGGGCTCTGCTTATTCTTTTTTTTCAGTGATTTTTTTCTTCACTGTGATTCAGGTCAACCTGTTTTTATTGTTATCTCTTGTCATTCACAGAAGTTTTATTTTCCCTGTCTATTGCATTGCTAAGACTCACCTAATTAACTTAAACTCAGATACTATTTTTAATCTCTAGAAAGGTCTCTTTGCTTTATTATGTCATCCATTTTCTCTTCTTGATATTCCTATTTTTTTTTTTTTTTAAATCTTTGACCACTGGGCACATTAGTAACAGATATGTGAAAGTCCTCTACTAAGTCTACCCTTTTCGTAATTTGTTTGTTCCTATGACTATTTTTTTGTCACAATTTTGAGTCACATTTTCTCCTTTTGAATGTCTAGCAGTTTTGATTAAATGCTAGAAATCATCATTGTTACATAATTGTGCATTCAAATTCTGCTTTCATTCTTTAAATAGTGTTGGGATTTTAGTACTGAGGTGTTAAATTACTTTCAGGTCAGCTTGATCCATTCAAGGCTGTTTTAAGTTTTGTTGGAGTTGGCATGAATTAGCACATATTGTAGTGATAGTTTGGCCCTACCGTTTATATATGACACATTTGGGTATTCCACTGAATACCTTGGTTGATTAATCAGCACTCCCCATCCTAGCTTTTTATAGCTTGAACCTCTTCCCACATTGTGAGAGCTCTGAGAATTTTTAAGATTTTGTCTCTTTCGTCATTCTTAATCATCCTCATTTTTTCTGTTCTGTACATCTCAGGCATTTCAGAGGAAATAACATCCAAATATATTTCATCGTCTTCATCACTACTAATGCAGCACAAACCACAAACATTCCTAGGTTGCATTATTGGAAAAGACTCTAGTTTAGCTCTCATAGACTGTTTTCTCTACTCAGCAGTCAGAATATTCCTTTTAAGACAGAAATTATATTCATAACACTTCTGCATTATCATACTGGGGATGCTATAACAGAATGTTATAAACTGGGAAGCTCAGAAAATAAACATTTTTAAAAATAATTCTAGAGGGTGGGAAGTCCAAGATCAAGGTGGCAGCTGATTTTGTTCCCGATGAGACCTCTCAGCTTGCAGACAGCCACCTTCATGCTGTGTCCCTACATGGCAGAGAAGGAGTGATATGTTTCTCTCTTTCTTTTCTCATGAAGATATTAATTCTATGATAAGAGTCCCACCCTTGGCCAGGCGTGGTGGCTCACGCCTGTAATGCCTGCACTTTGGGAGGCCGAGGTGGGTAGACCACGAGGTCAAGAGATCGAGACCATCCTGGCCAACATGGTGAAACCCCGTCTCCACGGAAAATACAAAAATTAACCGATCATTGTAGTGTGAGCCTGTAATCCCAGCTATTCGGGAGGCTGAGGCAGAATAATCACTTGAACCCGGGAGACAGAGTTTGCAGTGAGCCAAGATCGCCCCATTGCACTCTAGCCTGGTGACAGAGCGAGACTCCATCTTAAAAAAAAAAAAAAAAGAGAAAAGAAAAAAGAAAAACTCACTCTTGTGATATCATCTAACTCTGATTACCTCCCAAAGGCCCCATCTCCTAATTGCATCATGTTGGGAGTTAGAGATTTGACCTAAGAACTTGGGGGTTGTTGGGGGGTTCGGGGGAACAATTCAGTCCATAGCAATTTTTTACACAAAACTTCTCCAACTCCAAAGGCTTACCATTTAGTTTTAAGTAATAAATACACTTCTAATTGTATGTCATTATCTTTCCTTCTTCATTGTTCTCTCTACTTCAGACACTCCATTTACTGCTGTTCTTTGAATAAGTCAAGCACATTTTTGTCTCATTTCCTTTTATTTACCACTACCTAAAGTTCTGTTTTCCCGAGATATTCTCATGTATAACACCATCACTTCTTTCAAGTCTCTTGCACTTTATCATAGCCACAACTAACCTCCTTATTTATCATTTATAACTGCCCAGACTGCCTAATGGACACTGTTTTGCTTATCTTATTTTTTTAAGCATTTCTCACCTTCTAATATACATTTTCACCTGTTTACTATCATTCCTATGAACTACGACATAGGTTCCTTGAGGGTGGGTCCCCTTTCCTCTTTTAATCGCTGTTGCCTCCCCAACTTCTAGAATAGCTCCTGGGATATAGAAGTAGTTCACAAATATTTAATTTATGGATGAATAAAGAATTGTATAGAGAAGATTCTAGGCAAAGGAATCATAATGTTAAAGATTTCAAAACAGAAATAAACTTGTTATGTTGGAAGTTCCAGGAAACGTTGAGGTATTCTTCAGTGTCATGGGATAGGGGAGAGTGATATGAATGACACTCATGAGTTCGTAATTTAAGAATTTTGAAATCAGGGTAAGAACTTTGGGTTACATGAATATATATTTCAGAAAAAGTTTTAGATTGGAGTCAAATATTTGAATCGTTGTTTTTGTGATTTTTGTATTTTGTGTTGTGTGTTTGTACTTAGTTCCTTCCTTTAAAGAGTTTTGGGTTTTTTTTACTAGGGAGTTAAACTTTTTTGAGGTTAGCTTGATCTTTTCAAGGCTAGCTTGTAAGCTTTGTTAGAGTTGGACGTGATCAAGATTATTGGCCATAGAGATATCTCAAATATAATGATTAAGTACAAAGAGGAGATTAAAATTGCACTAGTCAATAACTCTCAAATTTAAGTTTCTGTTTTTTCACATATTTTTTCTTGAATGTTTTTCTGTATTTCTACTTGGATTTCTGTAAGTGAAGCACATATATTTCTTAATAAGATTTTCCCCATATTAATTATATTTATTAATATCCAAAAGCTTGGAAAGATTGCTTTGGTCTATTTAAGAAATATTTACTGTATATAGAAACTGCTGGCAAATTTAAAGAGGCAACCATCATTTTCTCAGAATCATCTTTATTCCTTCTGTATTTTGCCTTCCTCTTTCTGAGATATGTTAGATCATTACTTATTACACACAGTGTTTGCTAAATATTAACATAATATTAAACTTATAGATATGTTATTGAGCAGCACTCCAAATTAAAGATAAACATGAGAAAATCAATCTTAATATTGGCAAATGTTGGTGGAATCATTAATAAAGTTGGAGATTTTAGTGTAAGTTAGGTTTATATAGCATAATGGGATTTTCCATTAATTGATAACATGTAAATTTGTGCACATATAACATCCATTGTACTTATCATTATAATATTTGGTGGTTATATCTCATACATTATATTTCACTTTTTTGGGGGTTAAATTCATGTCTCCCAGAAATTTCTTTATGACATTTTAATTTTATTCTTTTTACTATTTGTTTTTGTAGCAGGCACTGAGTCAGTACCTAGAACTGCAGGACAGTCAAATGCTTCTGAAGAGTCTCCTTTACTTTATCCTTCAGTTGCAATACATCATTTTTGTTCTTTTGCTTCTGTTATTTTCACATAGTCTACAGATGTTTTCTGGAGCATTCTAATCTATTTTTTGAGTTGAACTTTATATTGACGAAAGAAGTATTTCAAGTCCAAAAACAATGATGTAGAATGACTTCTGTCTTCGGTTTTATAATGCTTTGATCATCATTAGTGAGAACATTCAAAATGTAACATCGCTTGCAGGATTTTATTCAATTTTTTTTGTTTTTTTTTTTGAAACAAAGTATGAAAGTTATAGTTCATAATAAGGCTTCTAGGGACAATGAATAAAAAAATAAGATGTAGTCCATAAATTGGTTTGGATTATTTTAGTAAGTATGATAATAAAATTATAAATTTTTTTCTTAACCAGAGTAGTCAAGATAAAAGAGCTTCATGAAATCAGTCTATAATAAAATAACATCACTACATAAAACATAAAATTTGTACAATAAGAAGATAACATTGGGAACAATTTAGGCTAATAAGGTTTAAATTTTGTATTAAATGTACAAATTTGTAACAAATATCACTAATGAAAGAGAATATAATAATCAATTTTAAAAGATGCAATGTCCAAAATCTATTAAACTAATTCAGCATCATTAAATCATTCCAACAGCAAAACAACAAAAATGTCATGCCCAGATGATTTTATTGGTAAATCATTTAAATATTTAAAAGGAAAAAACAAGCAATCTTAGAATAAGTCTTCCAGATAATGGAAAAAGGTGAAACTTTCCATTCCATGTATTTTTATGATCAGTTTAATCTTGATATTGGCAAGGACATTACAAGTGACAGAAAATATAGGCCAATATGTCTCAGGATAATACATATAAAAATCTTAAAGAAAATGCTAAGAAAATTAACATAAGGAATGAATATTTTGACTGGGCATGATGGCTCATGCCTGTAATCCCAGCACATTGGGAGGCCGACGACAGTGGATCACCTGAGGTCAGGGGAGTGAGACCAGCCTGGACAACATGTCAAGACAAAAAAAAAAAAAGTACAAAAATTAGCTGGGCGTGGTGGCAGGTGCCTGTAATTCCAGCTACTCAGGAGGGTGAGGCAGGAGCACTGCTTGAACCTGGATAGTGGAGATTGCAGTGAGCTGAGATTGTGCCATGGCATTCCAGCCTGGGTGACAGAGCGAGACTCCATCTCAAAAAAAAAAAAAAAAAAGAATATTTCATACAATTCATCAATTTCTATCTGTATCTGAATCTTTATATCTCTATATTTATCTATCTACCGATCTATCTATTTACATATCATGTACACATAACAAATCAAAGCTATGTTAGACTCTTCCAATAATGTTACGTTGGGTTCCCATTTGAGACAAGGAACAATCACAGCATCACCTCAACAGACTGAAGGTACTTAGTAAAATTCAAATTCGGCTTATTACATAAATATTTGTAAACATTTTTTTTTTCCTGTAAAGGAAGCATAAAAATCTACAGCAAATATTATATTTAAATATTAAATATTTTCAAATTTTCCCCTATGTAACAGAAATCCACATTATCTGTCATACACCAAACTATGAGACCTAGCCAACAAAACAGAGTAGAAAGAAAAATATATGGTCTAGACCGGGCGAGGTGGCTCATGCCTGTAATCCCAGCACTTTGGGAGGCCGAGGCGGGTGGATCACGAGGTCAGGAGATCGAAACCATCCTGGCCAACATGGTGAAACCCTGTCTCTACTCAAAATACAAAAATTAGCCGGGCGTGGTGACTGCGCCTGTAACCCCAGCTACTCGGGAGGCTGAGGCAGGAGAATGGCATGAACCCGGGAGGTGGAGCTTGCAGTGAGCCAAGATAGCGCCACTCACTCCAGCCTGGGCGATGAGCGAGACTCTGTCTTAAAAAAAAAAAAAAGAAAAAAAAAAAAAGAAATTATTTGCAGATAACATAATCCTGTATGTGACTAATCCCACAGAAACTTGAGATGAACCTTTAAAATCAGTTGATGCACTAGCCCGGTACACCAATAAGGGTTTTTGGTCTCAGTTCAGGCTGCCATAAGAAAACTTTGTAGACTGGGTGACCTGAAACTGAGAAATTTCACAATTCTGGAGGTTAGAATTTTCATATCAAGGTGCCAATCAGTTTGGTTTCTGGTGAGGGCTTTTGTCCTGGCTTGCAGACATCCACCTTCTCACTGTGTCCTCACGAGACAGAGACATCCAGTGTTCCTTCCTCTTTTATAAGGATACCAGTTCTATTGGATAAAGATTACACTCTCATGACTTTTTTCAACCTTAAACACCTCCTTAGAAGACTTATCTCAACTTCAATCAACTGCGGGGGGCAGGTAGAACTTCAACATATTATCTTTGGGGAACAAAATTCAGCCCATAGCAGTGTTCAAAATCTCTACATATCAAATTGCAAAATGTTAGTGATGTAGATTAAAGAAATCTAAATAAGTAATTTTCCCAGTTCATGGTTTGAAAATGTCTATATTATCAATGTGTTTATATTCCATAAAATCATTTAAAAATTAAATTAAATCACCATCAAATTCAAGTCCATTCATCTGAAGAAATCACCACTCATATGTGTTTTTGTGTGTGTATATATATATATAATGTGTATATATGTGTGTGTGTATGTGTGTGTATATATATATTGCAAGTGACAGAAAATATAGCAGCCAATATAAATTGTCCCTGAGGAGGTTCAAATATTGGACTTACTATATAAAATATTTAAATTGGTTATTATAAATAAATTCAAAGAACTAAATAAAACCATGTGTAAAGAAATAAAGAAAAGAATGACTATGATGTGTCACCAGAGAATATTCATAGAGATATCAAAATAATATATAAGAACCAATTAGAAGTTCTGTAATTGAGAACCACAATTACTGAAACTTTTAAAGTTAACTGCTAAGTGGATCAACATCAGATTGGAGGTGAAAGAATAAGAGTCAGGGAACTTGAAGATAAATCAGTATAGGAAAATCATGAGAAACGGAAAGAAAAAATGAATTAAAGAAACAGTGCTTTGGGAACCTGTTGAATACCAGCAAGTATACTAATACACAAATAGTCATAGTCCTGGGAGGAGAGAAGAGAGAAAGAGAACAAAGTATATTTGAATTATTGATACCTGGAAATGTCCAAATTTGAAAAATGATAATCTATAGCTCAAAGATACTGAATAACTCCAAGTTGCAAAAACTCTAGAACTACAGCATTGTAGCAAAAATATGAAAATCCAAAGAGAACTTTGAAAGACACAACGAGAAGTCACTCATCACGGATCAGGGACTCTTAGTCAGATTAACAGCAAATTTCTAAAACCGTGGAGACCAGAAGGCAGCAGGATGACACATTTAAGCTGCTGAAGGAAAACAGACAACAAAGCTTATCTACCAAGGATTGTTGTTGGCCTGGGAAGAGCAGCGATTTAAGAGATGTCTTTAGATTGAAGTCCAAAGTTGCATTCCAAAGTACAAACTGGATCAGAGGGAAAGATCAAGAATAGATCCTTTGAAAACTTCTGGAGAAATCCCCTGTGAGTTTAGTAGGATATACTATTTTACTGACTTAACTCCAATCTAGAACAGTAAGTTACTTTCTTCTTTAGCCTAAATTTTATCTTTCAGCCCAAAAGGATTTTGGCAACTAGTGGAGCATTTTTATTTGTTTTGAATGATTAATATTGATTTAGCGAGAGCAGAATATTTTTATTTATAAGCATATTATATATCTATTAATAATAAAAATCAGCATAAATGACAATATTTTAATTATTTGGAAAATATTTTTATTTCAGGAAAAAATCATATGGTGAGAGCCATTCATAGTAGAGCTAGAGATGACTACATGAATATAATTCCAAGATCTGGCACAAAGTACGATTGTATTATGTTTGTGCTTTGATATGGTATTTTAAATGGTTTCTATTCTACTATATCCTCAGGCAAGTTGGGCCACTTTTCTTGCCACCATACCTTATAAATACCTTATTTATACCACTATGCAGTCTCTATTATTTTTATTCCTTTCTGCGCTCCTCACTCTACTGAGAACTTAATTAAAGCAGAAAGCAGTCCTATATTTGTCTGTAGAGTGTGCATTATAAATGTCACTAAATGTAGGTATGGAAAAAATTATTTAACTGCTTTGGTTTTCATAACCGTTAAGCTTATGAGAAAAAGCTGTGTCTTTGTGTTAACTGTTTTTAAATGGTTATCCAATACTGCTACTTGAAGATTCACTCCTTCCTGTAGCAGGCACTCAATTTATTGGTGGATTGTGGCAAAATCTCTTATTTGGAAGAGCAATAGAAACTTCCTGTTTCAAAGGTTCTTTCATCTTTTCTTTATCTCTTTCTTAACAGCCACTCTGATGAAAATTTGCACTTTAATGCGTCCACCAGGACACTATGACTAATGCCGGAGAGCCCCAGCAGAGTACAGATATTAGGAGGCTACATTCAGAGCCTAGGATTGAACGTTATTTATACTTTACAGTTCTGGGAGATCAAAACTTCTGAATCCACAACATAAAGAGGTATGGTATAACAAGACATAATTGTATTATAAATTCTGTTACAGTGATTTTTTTGGTCCTCATTTGAACAAGCTGTGAAGATTCCTTTCCTTATTTCACTCTGACCACAGGATACTATTATTTCTGTTTGCTCAAAAGAGCTCAAAATAAAATCAACAAATGGGAGTTTATTTAGTAACTAGGACCTACGGAATTCAGCTGTGTGTTAGGAACAGAAAATGTATAAAGCACAAAGAATACACAGTGCCTTTTAAAAGTGAACTTGCCTCATATTTATAGTAATCAATGATAAAAGAGTACTATAAATGTCAAGGTTGTACGACACTCTAATGAGAAAACTGTATGCTGTCATAGGGTGAGCAAGCAGGAAACTAAGCTTGTCTGATTCTACCTCTTGTGCCCTCCACTATGCCTCACACTGTTCTATTACGTTTTTAGCTTAAGATGATACTTTTAAAAAGGTTATAAAAAGAGAAATGTCTTAAATAAGTTAAATCACCAGGTAAAACATAAATAAATGGTTCTTAATCTGGTTGTTGCAATGTACGTAAGATACTGCCAGCTGGAAAGAAAAAAATAATAAATCCAGAGAGTGAGCAATAACATCAGCTTACTCTCATTCAGTTGCCCCTCACAATTCCATGCACAAGCTTTTCAATGACACAAAGTAATACCAAAATGCTAATGACATACAATGTTTTCCATGAGGACGTTTAATCAGAAGAGTTAAAAAGGACTTTCATATGATCTATAATCAATACTAGAGAGATAATAGTTTATATTTGTGACTAATTATTTAAAGACTATGAAATAAGTAAAAGGTAACTGAAAACAGTGGTAAAATAAAAAGAAGCCGGTATAATTAAAAAAATGAAAATTAATCATGACATTTTTGAGAATTAAACCTTTTGGTCAGTGTCATGTTATGAGATAAATATCAATTGAAACAGTTGATTTCAGTGGACAATGTTGTCTTTCCTGCATTAACATCTTTGCTTAGTCCTCTGCTAGAATAATTAATGGATATTATTAGAAAGAAGTGGAATTAAGCACCACCCAATACCTTTTTACATGAAAAGCACATCACAAGAAAGATGCTCTTGAGGACTGTGCTGGCACTCCCTTGGGTTTTGAGTCTATAAAAAGCACTAAGTGAAGATAATAGCAACATAAAATCTATACATTCTTTAGCTTAAAATTTTTTTCAGTAAATTTATATATGTACTATTTACTAGTCCTATTAAATTATAGACACAAAACTCATTTTCACTCTAGTTCATGCCTTCTTTCAGCCAATTTGTGTTGTGTACCAACTGTTTCAGGCTCTGTTCTAGGAGCCCTGGATAGAGTAAAAAATCTTCTCCTTAAAAGAAAAATAATGACCTACAGTTTATGGCACAGTCTTGCTCCAAAGTCAAAAAGATCTAAACTATGATTCATCCCTAAGGCTTATAAAATATTCCATTGTGCATCCTTATCTACCTGTAGATACTTCAAACACCCCAGGGTTATACAGCAACATGAGCAGCAGTCGCGGCCTTTACAGAGCCTCTTTTCCCCAAACTTATGGCCTTCTGGATTAAATGAACTGGAATGAGATGTATGTTGTTTCCAGAATCCAAAGTGGCCCTCTAAGGATGGCACCTTTTCATGAAGGAGGGAGCAGGTACAGCAACTGTCCTCTTTGCAGGACATTTCTTCATATATCCTCATCATTATGCCCTAAGATTTTTACCAAGGTGTTATATGTTTGTCTCTGAATTTGGGCGAGGTTTGTTACCTGACTTCTGGCACACTCATGTGACTTACAAAAACGCATAGGATATTTTACTACTTTCATCAGTATGACAACATCCATGTGGTGGGTTAGTGTGATGTCCAGTAGAACAGAGTAAAATCACAGTTCCTGAGCATTGATGATGGGACAGGGCTAGAAAAGGTGTTAATGCAACTGAGACAGAACAGCAAAGGTGGAATGCTGCATCTGTTGCTTTGAACCAACTGCTTCTGATGGCTACTGATCTGAAGTACAGGGTAAATTTATCAGTTCATTGGGGCATACATATATTGATTTGCTGTCACCACAAAATCACATCCGCAATAGCAGCTATATTGGAGACCCTTGTTTCCGTTTATGTGAATCCATTTTCCTTTCCTGAGGTACTCCTGTCTTCTGCCCAAGCCTAACAGACAAGTTGAATGGTGATGTGGTAGAAGTCTCCCAGCTGTACCTTTCTGGGCCTCAATGGTAACGCTTTCCTCTGAAATTCCATATTACTTTTGACTTACAATTTAATTAGGTAGGAGCCCTTTTCATGGCATGCACTTACATTTCCTATTAAAATATTGTTCCACGTGTCTGTGGTCCAATGTGTGTTTCTTCTAGTTGCTGAATATATTATTTCAACTATGTATTTCAGAACTTAGGAATGAACTATAGAACGTGCTGAAATATACCCACTTTGAGATCAATCGGGGACAAAAATTCCATTAATTGCTTGGCCTCTATGAGTCACTTTGATGACTACTGTACTATGGTGTTATTTTGGATTTCAAGGAATTAATGTTAATTTAGCATCTGATCCATTAATATTTAAAAGTTTGGCTATTTCCTCTTCCTCAGTGTATAGTTGCCATGATGTGGCTTCAGATTCCTCCGGTGCAGGCCAAATTTGGCTCAGTAACTTTCTTTTTTAATTAAAAACATTTCAGTTGAACATAACCATTCTCATAGTCTACAGCTGCTTTAATGTTATAATGGCTGGATTGAGTACTTGCCCACAATGCCTCAAATATTTACTTTCTTTTCCTATACAAAGTTTGGTGACATTTGACTTATGGTATAAATTTTTGGCAATATACAGAGTCTTTCCTCAATATCCTTACCTCTTTTTAAAGGAGCTCTGGTGTTGTGAATTGGATCAAGTCCGAGAATTGGCTGAGGGACCAGGACCCTTTTGTAATGACTGAAGTGAAGGCCCCCTTCTTCAAATTTAGAACTCTTCCATTATCACATCAAGTTAGGCTTTCATAGACTGCCCATCTATTTCAATTGCATAAAAACTATTATCATTAGCAAATACCAAATATTTTTGTGGTTTATTCTGTTTTGTTATGATTTCTGCTTTGATGCCCAGTAGAATAGTCACATTTACTTTGTGTCTGGTGATTAGGTGGCACTACTTGGCCACTGCCTTTCCAAGACATAGCCTACTCATTGAATTTAAGAGCCCTCATGCAAGAGCAGAATTTCCTCTGTCATTTCTGGCCACCAATAGCCATTAGAGAGCTCTTCAAAACTAAAAGTGAAGCTCTGTTAGTTCTACTAATATGTATTAGCTCCATTCCTCGCAAGTACTCCCACTTACATCTAAAACACTCTGGACATAACAGAAAAGTATGAATGTAAGAAGACTCTGAAAGATGGAATGAAGAAGGATGGCTGCCTTGTAACCTTGGGACTTGAAGATGTTCCTTAGGTTCCCTTATTATTTCCCAAGTATCTTGGACAGGGTCTTGGGAAGCTTCCAATCCAGAACTAAAAAGACACAGACAAAAATGTTGCAAGACAATCCTTGTTATCCCCAGGCATAAGTCCATGATAAAAAGGTGACTTAACAGCAGAAAACCTTTTGTGGCAATACCCACACTACTCCAGTCAACCCCAATATAAAATGGACCCCACTGGGGTTTCAGCCCCCACTTCACTACACTATAGAAGCACAGAGAGCACCCGGTTCCATTGCAGTGCCATGAAGACAGATGCATTTCTGGTTCCGCCTCACAGAAACATCTGTACCAGATGGTGTTGGTGGGATGAATGGGCAGGTTACCCTCATCTCCTGCTCAGAGAAATAGGTGGGGGTTGGTCTCTGAGATGAACTTTTAAAAAAAGTAAAAACTTAGATGAACTAAATGTAACAGTTTATTTCAGCAAAATGATGGCTCTCCTCCAACAGAATGAACAGTGAGCATTTATAGGCTGAAAACGATCTGTGGGGACCTTGGTAAATAAAATTAGAGAAAGCACCTGATTGGCTATAGCCAGATATTTGCTTTATAGGTGGGGTATGGTGAGGTATTTGTCTTGTTTGGATGTGATCCTATGGTGGTATCCTAGTTGTACAAGCACTTTTCTGGAGGCTGCCATTGACTGAAGTTCGTTATTTATTTAAGTCAATTACTATAAATGCTTCCAATTTAAGTTTTGTTTGGCCTACTTATTTAAAACCCCAGTTACAGAGATAACTTCAGACCAATGATTTCCTTATTTGCCTTGATAATACTCCTTTTGTTTTAGCTTCTCAATCTTGATAGATTGACAAAAATTGGGAGCATTAATGCCACTCTTTGTCATCATTATAATGGACTTATTTGGTTTCATTAAGGAATTGATAAGTCATAATATGAGACTCACTAAAAGATTCTTCATGCTTTTGTCATTCTGCAGGTAGTGAAGTCATTTTATGCACAATGGGTGGCTGCAGACAAGCATTTAAGACTCTAGAGAGGATACAGCGCATGTGGAGACTAAAGAGATGACTATCAGGAGGATAATACCAGACACTGAAATATGCCCTTTAACCAAAGACTCTGCAGACCAAACTAATTAAAATCAAATAAATCAAAGAATAGTCAGAAGAGGAATCTGTTTAAACCAAGTAGTCATTTGTTGATATTTTGTAACTAAGTTTCTACAACACCAAATATACTTATCCAAGTGCAGCAGGGGGTGTTAGCTGTCACACACTGTTCTCCCTGTTGAGCCAACAGATAGTCCAAAGCAATCCTGTTATCTAAAAACAAAAACAAAACCTTTATCGAGAAAGTTTAGACAAGTTTGCTGGGTAACTATGAACTTTGCAGAAGAGTCACCTATAGTAGCAACTGTTTGAGACAGTTCTCTAATTATTACCTCATTTACATTTTTGCCAAGTTAGAAAAAAAGCATTCTACCAAAAGATGCCCAATTAGAGGGATTTATACCTACTGGTAAATTTAGTTTTATTCTGTAGTGCAAATTAAGAGGTGTAGACCAATACTCAATTTTTATTTTGTTACAAATTGTTAACATTAGAATCTCTAATTCATGATGCCTTCCTATTTTCCACTTATTGAGATATGGAGTTTCCTGTGAGTATAGTTGACCATTATATTTTCTACGGATCAAAACAAATTCTGGAGAGGCACAATAGACAGTTCTCTTCGGCGTGTCTTGTGATTTAGGAGTCACCTGTAGGGAAGCACTAATATTATTTATCCAAGTCTCCACTACTGAATTTTTGCATGACTGAAAGCTAATGACAATTAGGAGATTCAGGTTATTAATTTGTTTGTAAAATTTCAAATTCTTTTTTCTTTGGTTTTCTTATTCAGTTTCTGGCATAATTTAACTATAAATCTCTCCCCATAGGTTTTATTTACTGTTAGACTTAAACAAGGAATATAAACGTGGATCTTAAAGCCTAACCTACAGCAAGGACCAGAGGTGCAATTTGAACAGGTAGTCGCACATAAAATATCAGTGAAATGTGTTATAGGGTGAAGTAGAAAAACTTTAAGATCATATGGGGATTTTAGTTTAGCATAACATATGTGATATTCAGTTATGTTTACTGTAGAAGCTATCAATTTCAAGTGATCAATTATCACATAATTTTGCCATGTGTAAACAGAAAAGTAACACAAGGAAAATAGAAGAAGAGACACAAGTTTTACAGTAACAGAGGAGAGAATCTTGATCTGTGATCTTGGGAAAGCTGTTCATGTCTGGGCTGTGAAATGCTTCTGGGAACAAACCTCCCTGGTCAATTTTACCATGAGGTCTTAAATGACTGTACAATCTGAAGAGCCTAGAGGGGCCCTCTTGAGTTGAGGAATATAGACCCAAGGCTTGAGACCCTGAAGTTTTGCTGCAGTGTGGGTAGTGAGAACTTGATATGGTCTCTTCCAAAAGGAGTTCAAGGACAGTCTTTCTCTGATGTAACCTCTAAAATATCCAATATCTGGGTTATAGATCCTGAAATGATTGGCTGTCCAAAGTTGACAGTTTATGAAAGGCTTATTTTACCTGGTAAAAATATACTTTGACATAGTGCTTTAAAGCTTTGCAGTATTGAGTCACATCAGAGTTTGTAAGAACAGGAAATATATGACTTTCTATTATTTAGAAAGCATTTGAGTCCTTCCAGGAACTGTTTAATAAGTTTCAGTAACAGCTTAATAAGGAACAAATTTGTGTTTTGCAGTGGAGGTGAATCTGATTGCCTTCAAGGCCAAAAAATGCCATCAGTCAAGGCAATCCATTTGATGTGGCTAGCTTTATCAATTTCAGTCTTAAAATACCATTTGTCCTTTCAACCTTATTAGAAGATTGACGAAGGCAGGGATAATGATAATGCTGTTGTATTCGTAATTCCTTGTTTAACTGCTTTAAAACTTGTTGAAAGGACCACCACTACCACTGGAGATTCCTTCCACTGCGTTATAATGAAAACAGATTTTCTAATAAGCAAATTAACTACTATTATAGCATCAACCTTCTTGCCTGGGAAAGCTTTATCCACTCAGAGAACATACAATTACAAGAACATATTGATATTCCATAGGGGGTAGCATTGAATGAAATCTCTTTGAAAATGTTCAAATGGTCCAGCAATCAGCAGAAATGTATCATCTGAGGTTTTCATTGTCTTACCTGAATTATGGATTTGATAAACAAAATATCAGTTATAGACCATTTTACCAATTTTAGAACAGTCATCCCACCAATATGTTTTCACAGTTTGTCTTACTGTATCTATTTCATGATGAGTTAATGAGTACAGAACTTTTAATAATGGAAGCTTTAAGTATTCAGGAAGAATTAGGCAGCCAGCTGGGCCCTATGTGAGTACAAGCTTAATGTTATATTTACAACATTTTAAATGTTAGTTTTATTTCTCCAATTCAGGTGCAACATACACTTTACTAAATAGGTTATCAAACATTGTTTGATGTGGATCAATCTTATGATGTTCATTGAAATTGTTTTTCTCAACTGTTTCAGTATTAGTTGACAGCATGAAAATATGCTAAGGCATTTCCTTGGTATTCAGTTAATTATTGTTCAGTTTGATATTGGTTTAGCAGTTTTATGAATCAGTTTCTTCATTAAAATTGTAAAACTTCTTACCCCATCCAATGGTATAATCTTAAAGTTATGGGGAACTCGTACTTGCCAGACTTATGTCCATGTATCTACTCAATGGGAAACATTTTAGGATTATAGTAGCTTGCAAATGCTTTCAGAAAAGTCTCAGAGTAAAACAATTAATTGTCTGTGGATGATAAAACATTCAGAATGGTCACAGTTAAAAATTTACTTTTGTAGTTTCAAGTTTCTGACTGGTGGAATAAATAGACATAGTAGGCATACAATCACTAAATATTTTCCATTTATCATCCATAACTTGGGCAAGATTCTCAGGGTTTTCAGCTATTGCTGTCCTTCTTCCTACTCCTCACCTTATTGTGTGGAAAGTTTCATCTTTTCTTCCCCTAGATGTTGGATGCTGCAGCTGCCTCTACCTCACAGTGGACTTGAAGGTAAACAGGCATTGCCATTATTGCTGCTTTCAGTGTTCTATTTCTGTGCTGTACCTGGTTATGTTTTTCTTTAAGCTACTTTATAAAATATTATTAATTGTTGCTATGAGATTTAAGACGGAGGTGAAATTTCTCAAAACAAGAGCTTACATTCTTAAAATCAATTCTTCATCTCTATATTGCTGAAATCAAACTCTGAAGATTGATCAATGACTCCTTAATTTCAATCATTAAAGACTCCTGTTTGGCATTTTGCCTGATTGCTTTGTAGCTTTTGGTGCTCAGCAAACCTGGAATGCTGACTTTTTGGACATGCTGACTTTTTCCTCCCCAGATTCCAATTTGCTTCCTGCTCCTAACAGTAAGGACTCCCCAAACTGTAGTCTTCAGGCAAGTCTCTGTAGTGTCAATTATTAGGAAACAGTGTTTCCTCCCATGACTTTAATCATTTTCTCTGAGCATATGGTACCCTAGTGTTTCCACAAACTGAATCTTCATTGCTATCTAGCCAATTGCCTATCAGGCATTTTCACCTGTGGAGATCTAATTTCAATATCTAAATTAAAGGTATCTTTTCCACAAAAGAAAAAAAAAAAAAAAAAAAAGAAAAGAAATTGAGCACCCTTACAATATCTCTGTTCTTTTTAAGAACACTGCCATTTTTTTTATATTAACATTTAAGCTTTAATTAGAAGTATAACTTTTTTAAGGTAAGTTTTAGGAACAGCGGTCTTTCTTTGATTAGTATGTAGAATTCCATCTTGAACACTGCCATTTTTTTCTTCTATGTTGCTGGCAAATATACAACTTAAAAAATTCTCGGTGCTCTATTATTATTATTAAGCCAGTCATCATCCTATGTTAATTATTTCTCCACAACATCACTTATGTCTATCTTTTCTCCCCTCTACCACCATTTTAAGTGTAAAAGTTAATTCCGTAACATTGTGAGAATGTATGTATAGTTTAGACTTTATTTCTTAATCTCAAATCCTTCCTATTGCCAATGTCAAATAAATCTTCCAAACACAATATACATCATGTTTGTGACCCAATACTATTTTCTTTTCTTAATGTGACCCAATACTATTTCCTTTTCTTTATACATTTTAGAATCCTGAAATAATAATTTCCATTCTTATAGGCAAATCACATGTAAAAGCACCATTTATAGCAGATAGGACTAATGGTCAGAAATAGACTCATTTGCTCAAAGTCATACAGCAAGTAGTGACTGCACCAGATCTTGACACAATTGAAAACTTTATCCTGGTTTATCTTTGTATGGACTTTTATTACATGGGCTTTTAAAGTAGCATACCTTAGTGCATGATGTCACATATTTTATAAACATATAAATATCAAGAACTAGATAACAGTTTAAGTCATTCAAACAAATATTAGATATTGCTTTTTCAGGTTAAGTGAGAATAAACTTGTCTTAATATTTCTAAACATATACAAAGCTCTAAAATATTTTCTTTTAATATTACTTAAATAAAAATAGTTTGTTATATATATAATGCTTGGAAAATAATAGTATATGTAAAACTAGAAGTACGGCCCGAATAGCCTGAAGATCATTTAATACAGTATTTTTCTTTTACCACTATTTTCTCTTTAATGTTTATTCTTTTGGTATGCAAGAAATACATGCACATATGTACATAAGAGCTACAGTCATGGTTATTCACATTAGAGGAAAACATTCACTTCCACTTGATTTCTTACACAGTTATTTTTTTATTTTTATTTTATTTTTTATTTTACTTTAAGTTCTAGGGTACATGTGCACAACGTGCAGGTTTGTTACCTATGTACACTTGTGCCATGTTGGTGTGCTGCACCGATCAACTTGTCAGCACCCATCAACTCGTCATTTACATCAGGTATAACTCCCAATGCTATCCCTCCCCCCTCCCCTCTCCCCATGATAGGCCCTGGTGTGTGATGGTCCCCTTCCAGAGTCCAAGGGATCTCATTGCTCAATTCTCACCTATGAGTGAGAACATGCGGTGTTTGGTTTTCTGTTCTTGTGACAGTTTGCTGAGAATGATGGTTTCCAGATGCATCCATGTCCTTACAAAGGACACGAACTCATCCTTTTTTATGGCTGCATAGTATTCCATGGTGTATATGTGCCACATTTTCTTAATCCAGTCTGTCACTGATGGACATGTGGGTTGATTCCAAGTCTTTGCTATTGTGAATAGTGCCGCAATAAACATACGTGTGTATGTGTCTTTATAGCAGCATGACTTATAATCCTTTAGGTATATACCCAGTAATAGGATGGCTGGGTCATATGGTATTTCTAGTTCTAGATCCTTGAGGAATCGCCATACTGTTTTCTACAATGGTTGAACCAGTTTACAATCCCACCAACAGTGTAAAAGTGTTCCTATTTCTCCACATCCTCTCCAGCACCTGTTGTTTCCTGACTTTTTAATGATTGCCATTCTAACTGGTGTGAGATAGTATCTCATTGTGGTTTTGATTTGCATAAATGCTCATCATCACTGGCCATCAGAGAGTAACACAGTTGTTTTAAGTTATGGCACTGGCAGTTTCTTTAAAATATGGTTTTAGTAACAAAAATCAAATCATAAACCTTTTACTGTACTTTTATTATTTCCATTTTTAGACTTTAGGTATAAAGTATTAAATTCATATTTAATGGTAGAAAACATTTAAAAAATACAAAAACCTCTGTGACCTACACTTTCATTTTCTATTTAAAAGTTCTTTGGCCGGGCACGGTGGCTCACGCCTGTAATCCCAGCATTTTGGGAGGCAGAAGTGAGCAGATCACCTGAGGTCAGGAGTTCAAGACCAGCCTGGCCAACATGGTGAAACCCTGTCTCTATTAAAAATACAAAAATTAGCTAGACATAGTGGGATGTGCCTGTAATTCCAGCTACTTGGGAGGCTGAGGGAGGAGAATTGCTTGAACCAAGGAGGCACAGGTTGCAGTGAGCCGAGATCACGCCATTGCACTCCAACCTTGGTGACAGAGTGACAGGGCAAGACTCTGTCTCTAAATAAATAAATAAATAAGTAAATAAAAGTTCTCTAAATTGCTACATTTTAAGACTGAAAAAACAGTTTATTTTTTATGTGGATGTTTTCCTGATTTTTGGACCAAGATTAAATGGTACATATTTGCATATAGAATACATAGTTTATAATTATCTCACATGTATCCATGCATTGAATTTCTAAAAAAGATGTTATAGCAATTACTAAAATATGATATACCTTATTCAAGAAAGGGTTTTGCAAATTCACATTATAATTATATTATTTTGCCAATAATTATTTATTTAGATATTTATCATCTAAGTTTTCCATTTCCCTTTTTAAATCTATCTCAATATGTCACAGTCTATGTGTCTTCATTAGATTTTCCTTCAGGTTAAGTGTCCCTTATCTTAAATACTTGGGGCCAGAAGTGTTTTGGATGTCAGATTTTTTTCAGATTTTAGAAAATTTGCATGTACATAATGAGATATCCTGGGGATGAGATTCAAGTCTAAACATGAAATGCATTTTTGTTTTATATATGCTTTATAAACATAGCCTGAAGGTCATTTAATACAGTATTTTTAGTAATTTTTTACATGAAGCAAAATTTGATTCTGATGTAGCACATGAGGTTAGGTGTGGAATTTTTCACTTGTGACATCATGTCTGCACTCAAAAAATTTTAGATTTTGGAGCTTTTAAGATTTTGGATTTTCTGACTAGAGATGCTCAATTTATTTTTTATTTCTTCTGACTTAAAAGTGGTGCTTAAGAGATCCCAGCAATGACAATCCTATCCCAACAAAATGAAGATTTAAAGTTCCATGTACAAGCAGAGAGACTCTATCCAGAATGCTGTATAGCCCAGAGATGTTATCTTCCTCACCCACTGATACGTCAATGCATTTCAAGATGAAATCCATCAAAACTTTTTCCAATGATAATATCCATATGACTAAATTAAGAATTACTTTTCATTTGATTTGATCATTTTTCAGTAATTGTTCTTGAAACACCCTCTGTTCTAGGCAGAATCATGACCCACCAAAGATGTCAAATTCCTAATCCCTGCCATCTGTGAGTAAAGGGAATTGATTATATGAATGGCATTGAGGCCGCTGATCATCTGATTTTGATATGGCGGGATTATTTTGGACTACTTGGGTGGATCTAATGTAATCTCAGGGGTCTTTAAATGTGGAAAATGAAGGCAGAGTCAGCTAGAAGCAGCATAAGAAAGAATTGACTGACATTGCTGGCTTTGAAGATGGAGGAACGGGATATGAGCCAAGGAATGGTAGGCAGCCTCTGGAAACTGTAAAGGAAACAGTTTCTCCATCAGTGACTCTGGATGAAACACAGCCCTACTGACACCTCTTTAGCCCAGCGAGACCTTTTTGGATTTCTAACCTCTAGAACGGTAAGATAATAAATCTCTTCTGTGTTAAGTCACCATATGTGTGATACTATGTTATAACAGCAATGGGACACTAATACATTCTCTTTCTTAGTGTACCAAATATCAAACACTCCAAGTTTCTTCCTAGATCCATGATTGGATTTTAAAATTTCCTTTGCTGGATTCTCCTTCTTTTCTTGATTATTTGACATCGAAGTTCCTCTGGGGTTTTTCCTAGTTTTACTTGGCTCTTCTTTATACTCACTCTTTCCACATTGGGATGGCCCAAAAATCTTTGTCTCTAGTTCAGATCATAGTGTGTCTAAACTCTTGTAATCAATGTTTACATGAAAGTCCTTTGTGTACTTTATATAGCCGTGATTAATTTACTCCCATTGTTTACAACATTCTGTTGTTTGGAAATTTTACTCTTACTTAGGTATCCTACTATGAACGGACTACTAAGAACAATCAATACTTTGCATGTATTGGCACATAAACATACTTATTTCTGCTGAATTTATGTCTAGTGATGAGGTTGTTACATCATTTGATATTGACGATCAGTTTTATAAAGTGTTAGCACAAAATTACAGACATGCCAACTGTGTATGAGGATTTAAATTCATAAGCATCGTTGCCAACACATTGTATGATCAATCTTTATATATATTTTCCACTCTAGTTGTATACATAATGATGTTACATTCTGTTTTAATTCACTCCTCTGTGATGTAGTGAAGATGAGGACTTTTTCATATATTTACAAGCAGTTTAATTATTCTTGTTTTTGAACTGCCTCGCCAAGTATTTTGCATAATAATGTTCTACTCTGAATTGATTTTAATTCATTCTTGAAGTATTTTGAATATTTGCATTTTATCAGTTTACAGGTGGAAAGTATCTTTTTTCAGTCTGTGGCTTCCCTTCTTATGATCACATGCGTGCCTTTTGATGAGCATGATGTATTGTACATATTCTGTTTGCTCTTTCCAATTGGCTTTTCACCCTTCCTTACTTTCTTCACTGCACTAGGAGCTGGACTTTTATGGGCTCCATCAGTAAATTTCTGTGATCTTTGGTTTCTTGTAAGGCTTGGGTAATGGGAAACCCAGGGAACTAGGGAAAGAGAGAGGACTGATATTAGGATATCTATTCCCCTGCCTTCCTCCATGCAGTGATGACTTAAGTTGTCCTGGTTGTGGTACCCACAGATGATTTCTCTTTTCAAGGTGGATGTGTCTCTATGCGTCTTTCCCTTAAGGCTCTGGTGTCTCATACCTCCATTGATCTCTTCAGGCCTTCTAGCCGGTAATAACTTCACCAAGACCGAGCCCTGGGATTGTGTACTACCCTTGCGGTTACAAAGGTAGTAACCACATGAACTATGTAACTAACTCCATTGTCTCATCTTAAATAAATTCTCCTTAATTTATTGTCTCATCTTAAATAAATTCTCCTTAATTTATTTGTTTGAGTGGATATGTTCAGATATATTTTATTTTAAGGAATTAGAAAATGAACTGCAAGTATGTATGTCTGTATGTATATATATGTGTATGTGTATATATATGTATTCACATATACATATACTATCTATATCTCAGCTATTATTTTAAGTTTTGCTTCAATTAAACATACTATAGTAAATGAAGAGAAGAAAAGCCTATTGTACTTAGTCATATGTATATATTTTTTCTTTCTGTTCTTTTGTTTTAATGTGTTTTTCCGTTATTGTTACTTTTCTGTTTAGAAAACACACTGTTTCAGGCCAGGCGCAGTGGCTCATACCTGAAATTCCAGCACTTTGGGAGGCCAAGGCAGCCGGATCACGAGGTCAAGAGATTGAGATCATCCTGGCTAACACGGTGAAACCCCGTCTCTACTAAAAATGCAAAAAAAAAAAAATTACCTGGGCTTGGTGGCAGATGCCTGTAGTGCCAGCTGCTTGGGAGGCTGAGGCAGGAGAATGGCGTGAACCAGAAGGCGGAGCTTGCAGTGAGCCGAAATCACCCCCACTGCACTCCAGCCTGGACGACAGAGGGAGATGCCGTCTCAAACAAGCAAACAAACAACAAAAAAAGAGAACCCACTCTGTTTCAGCCTTTGTTTTAGAGAAGGTTTACTAACAATGCTAGTTTTAGATTTCCTTCATTCGACAATATCTTGATTCTTTTTTTTAATTCTGAAGAACATTTTTTTCCACTGGGTATAGGATTCTTGCTTCTTTCTTTTCAGTACTTGAAAATTATTCCTTAAGTTTCTTCTAGATGTCTAATTTCTTGATAAAAGATCCACCGTCATTTGAACTGTTTTTCTCCTATATGTAATGTGCCATTTCTCTCTGGCTGCTTCCAAGTTTGTTGTTGTTGTTGTTGTCTTCACTTTCCAGAAATTTGACTTCAATATATCTTACTGTGTAGGTTTCTTTGGGATTTTCCTCTGGGATTCATGCAGTCACATGAATCTTCATGTTCATGTCACTTGCCAAATTTGTGGAGTTTTCAGTCATTATTTTATAATCATTTTTCATTCCTGCCGTCTTTCTCCTCTCCTGTGACTCCAAAGACACAAAGGTTTTATCTTCAGTTACAGTTTTATAAGTGCCTGTTGTTCTGTCTTTACATTTGTTTATTTATTTTGAAGTGTATGTTCTCTCTGTTGTTCAGATTGGGTAATATTTATTGCTCCATCTTTCAGTTCACTGATTCATTCCTCTGTCTCATTCATTATGTTCCTGAACCCACCTCCTGAGCTTCTCATTTTGGTTATTGTGTTTTTTCTTTTCTTTTAATTTAATTTAGTTGTATTTTAAGTTCTAGGGATACAGGTACAGTATGGCCATTTTCATGACATTGATTATTTTTATCCATGTTATCTTATTCTAATATTGATTCTGATTTCCTGTACTGAAATTGACTCTTCCTATCCATGAGCATGGATTTTTTTTTCCATTTGTTTGTGTCTTCTTTTATTTCCTTGAGCAGTGGTTTGTAGATCGCTTTGAAAAGGTCCTCCACTTCCCTTGTTAGTTGAATTCCTAGGTATTTATTCTCTTTGTAGTTATTGTGAATGGAAGTTCATTCATGATTTGGCTCTCTGGTTGCCCATTATTGGTGTATAGGAATGCTTGTGGTTTTTTCACATTTATTTTGTATGCTGAGACTTTGCTGAAGTTACTTAACAGCTTAAGAAGCTTTTGGACTGAGATGATGTGAAGCATCTCTCTAATTTTGTCATTTTGAGAATGTTATTTCAGTGATATCATACAGTTATGTCAGTGGTATGCACACTTTGGGTTTTGTTGTTGTTGATTATTCAGCATAATGCTCCTAAAAGCTATCAAATTTAACTATTCATGTAATAGAGATATTTTACTTGTTTCAAGCTTTTCACTATTAAAAATAAAACTACCTGGCCCAAGTATACATATGTAACAAACCTGCACGTTATGCGCATGTACCCTAGAACTTAAAGTATAATAATAATAAAAAAAATAAAAAAAATAAAAAATAAATACAACTACCAGGAACAATTGCATAAAGTTTTGTGTGCAATACGTCTTCATTTTCATAGAATAAATTTCCAGGTATGATATTTCTGGGTTGTATGACAAGTGTGAGGTCAATATTCATAAAACAAACAAGCAAACAAAACTGACCAAACCATTTTCAAAGTGGCCACACTGTTTTACATACCTATCAGCAGTGTATCAGTGAATCATTTTTTTCACATCACCTTGCCAGCCCTTGGTATTGCCATCCATTTTTATCGTATCTGTTCTAATGGGTGTCTAATGATACAATACAGTGGTCCATATTTTCAATCGCCTAATGCCTAGTAATGTTGAACATTTTTTCATGTGCTTATTTCCCATCCATATATTCTCTTTGGTGAAATGTTCTGTTCATTTCTAGTTAATTCATTTCTAGTTTTCTTTTGGCTATTGAGTTGCAAGAGCTCTTTATGAACTATAGATATAAATCCTTTCTCAGATATATGGTGTGAAAATATTTTCTCCCAGGCTGCTGCTTGTCTTTTTAGCTTTTTAACAGGGTACTTTGTAGAACAAAATTTTTAATATTCATTATGTCCAGTTTATTGATTTTTTTTTTTGCCAAAATAAGTACTCCTTATCGAGTCCTAAGTCCTTATCTAATTTTCTTCTTTTAAAAAGACTTTTAGAGTTTTATCTTTTTAATTTAAGCCCATAGTCTGTCTTGAGTTAATATTTGAGGATGCTATGTAGTTTAAGCCCAGGTTCTATTTTTGCCTGATTATAGCATCGTTTATTGAAAGAGTATCCTTCATCTACTATAGTGCTTTTGCATCTTAGTTATATGTTGGTCATACTTGTGTGGGGCTATTTCCACATGCTCTATTCTCTATGCTGTATTCTTTTCCATTGACTAATGTGCCAGTCCCATCACATAGTTCATAGTATTATTTACTATAGTAAATAAAGCTATATGTTACATCTTGAAATTGGATAGAGAGATATTTTTCCAAATTGTTTTCTTTTTAGAATTTCAAAGTATTCTAGTTATTTTGGTTTCTTATATACATTTTTAATGATCTTGGTTATATTTAAGTAGATCATCAGCTTATTTCAGCAAATTTTATTTTCTATTTTAATGTGGCTAGTACAGTTGACCCTTGAACAACATGGGTTTGAACCATGCAACTCCACTTGCACATGAATTTTATTCTGACTCTGCCACCCCTGAGACAATAAAACCAACCCCTCTCTTCTTTTTCCTCCTTAGCCTACTCAATGTGAAGTTGATGAGGATGAAGAACATTTATGATGATTAACTTTCACTTAATGAACAGTAAATATATTTTCTCTTCCTGAGGATTTTCTTAATAACATTGTATTTCCTCTTGCTTACTTTATTGTAAGAATATAGTATGTATAATATGCAAAATATATGTTAATTGATTGTTTATATTATCGGTAATGTTTCTGGCCAACAGCAGGTTACCAGTAGTTAAGTTCTGGGGGAGTCAAAAGTTATAGGTAAATTTTTGACTATGTGGAGGTCACCATCCATAACCCTTGCCTTGTTCAACGGTCAACTGTGTACAGAAATACAGTTAATCTTTATGTATCATTTTCTATCTTTTAAACTTGCTTAAGTTATTGGTAATTCCAGTAAGGTTTTTTATATTCTTTAGGATTTAATAGAAAGTCATGTCATATATGAATACAAACAGTTTAATCTTCACTTTCTATACCTTATGCCTTTTGTTAAGTTCTCAAACAGTATTTGAGATTCTCCAAACAATGTTTAATGGGAGTGGTGAGAGCAGATATCCTTGTTTTTATTGTATTTAGAAGGAAAACTTCCAATAGATTATTTAATTTATCATGATGTTAGTTTGAAGTATTTTTTTAAGGATCTTTATCAGGTAGAATAACTTCCCTTTGACATCTAATATTCTGAGAATATTTTTTCATGAATGGATGTTGAATTTTATCAAATGCTTGCTCTTTGTGTATCCAGATGATCATATAATTTTTCTTCTTTATTGTCTCCAATTTGATAAGCACTAATTTATTGATATTTTAATGTTAAGCTAGTTATATTCTTGGCAGAAATTTTAATGGGTTGTGATATATTATTACTATTGTTTTGATTTTGCCATATTTGTTAATTCTTTGTTGAGCACTTATATATTTATGCTCATAAAAGATATTATTAGTGTGCAATTTTTCTTTTTCATGTTTTGGTATCTGGGCTATGTTATGATCTGATAAAATAAGTTTGGAACTCTTACCTTCTCCTTTGCTTTTATTATATAAAGGAATAGCATTTGCTCCTACAGAGTAAATCCTGTAGTCTGGCTTTTCATGTGTCTCACAAATGCCAGCAATGCTAACAAGATGTCTTTGTTCTTAGTATCCCCTTACTATGCCAGAACCTAATGTTTCTTAGTATTTTGCTTCATGTTCCTCTCTACGCCACAGAAAATTGTTCTCTGCTAAACCTCATGACATCACATTCTGTGTATTTGCAGCTCAATTTTCAGCCCTTCTGGCAGTCTCGCCTTTTAATCTCTTTACTTTTCCTCTCCTACCAGTCTGGCCAACTAAATAATTGTGGGGTTTAGTGCAAAATGATACATAGGATCCCCCTATTTAAAAACAGGAAGAAAATTTCACTGAAGATAGTAAAACACAAGCTTTTTACTTTCTTCAATGATTTCTAGTCTCTGGATTCATCATAGAGTTTTAATTTGCTATCTAACATATCTCAAAATGTAGCTATTATCATTTATTTCATTATTCATCTTTATATTATGAAAAGTCACTTTTTAAAAAGTAGACATAAAGGCATTTAACTCATATGTAAAATCATCAAAATCACACAATTTGCATTCTATAGCTCATACACACATATGTGTTTCATTCTTACCAACTATGGAAACATTGCAAAAAACAAAGTCAGCTTTGTAGAACATTTAATTTACTGATATCTGCATTTCTGTCAGCACTCTTGACCTTAGGCTTACTGATTGGTTGGAAACAATCCAAAGGAGAAGGTTACAAAGTAACCAACCTTTCCCTTTCCTTTCATGTCATCATTTTCAGTATGAGTGTTTGGTTAAACGTGGAGGTAAGATGAGTAAGAAGGGATACGACAGGGTTCCTTATAACGTCATTGCCTTCTTTTTGTGTTTGAAGCAGGCCCTAGTTGGAAAAGAAAACATGAACTCCCACAGTTGCCACCTACTCAGTCACAGATGTGACAGGCTGACGGTGCATTCCCTGGGATTCCATTGAACACCATGCCTTCTGAGCTAACTGGAATTCTGTATTCCACCACAAACACTCTGTGAGTGGTGCAGCAAGGAACAGCAGACATGCGTGTGCAAGTCTCACCTTGCCTCACATACATGCACTGTGGTCCCATTAGGACTCAATTGTGAAACCCAAGTTCAAAGATGAAGGTGTTGAGAATTTCAAGACTGTAGCAGTAGAGGACTGGTCTAAATGTGAGCCCTTCTGAGTGTGGGGTTTGCATGACTGCACAGCTCATGGGCCATGGAGTTGGTCCTCTCTCCCATTCAGTGGTTCCGGCAACCCTGGCTGTCCACATGTGGATCTAGGCCTCCTCTCTGTCTGCAATAGAAACATTATTCTTGGTTAGAGTGCCTGCGTATATTGGGTGTTTTTTGTGTATTTCCTTTCTCTCAAGGATGATGACCCTCTTACAGCTATTTACCTAGTATCTGAAAATGTTGTCTCACCTTCTTTGCCCCCAGTTTAACAGCTATTCAAGGAAATATGGTAAGTCTAGTACCAACGAATTACTCTCATAGATGAAAAGTTGAAGTTGAATTAATTTTGTTTTAACTTTGTTTGCAAATTCTTAGCTTTATTTTCTATTATTGTAGGTAGTTATGATTATTACATAATTTGATTCACTTGAAAACTCTCATTAAGTCATAGTAAATGATTACATTAAACAAAGAGTGACATTCTTATGTTAATCACATTTGATACATCTATCTCTGAGCATAGTTTTTGCTATGTGATTCAATGCTCACGTTTGCTATGTGAATCAGTTGTGATTCAATGCATTCCATAAGAGAGTCTGTGATCATAACCTGAGGTAAGAGCCACTGATCTGTGTATCTCATATACTATTTCCACCTTCATGGTACTACTCAATGTTCTATCTAAGGTAATTAAAAAGAGGTGAAAAAGACAAAATGCACTACATATAATAAACCACTAGACTTGAATTCAGAGAAACTTTTATTCAATGTCAGATGTTTCAATTCACTGAACAACTAAATTACTATCTGTATAGTTGAACTTTCTGATGTATGAGCCAAGGATGTTTGGTGAAGCAGTCTTTATTCTTCTCTCAAATTCTTATATCTTCTATATGTAATAAATAAAAATACCTTGTCACAATATTTTAATATTTTAATCATTAATTATCCTCCAAATTTAATTTCTTCTGCAATAAATTTATATCACTCTTGCCATAGTTATATTTGTTCAGGACTGTATCAAGGTAAATAGGTGAATAATTTCTAAGTGCCAAATTTTGTATAACTTAATTGAGGGTAACTTAGTCAGTTGGATTAAAATTATTACATTATGCCCTGTTGCTATGTGCATTTTTAATAATTGGGGATTGAGAGATGAGAAAAGATAAGAATAATGAGATTTAATTAAAACAACTCTATTCAATATGTAGTCTCATAATTCACATTTTATAGTAAAGTAAATTTTATCTGTTTTAACATTTATTCAAAAAAGAGCATTACATGACACATAATAATTTCCTCTGCCCTACCTCTGTCATTACTAGATAATTACATAGAAAGTATTATTTTCTTCTCTCTGATTAACTTCAATATTCTATTCTGTTGTTGCTAGGCTACAACAGATTTCAATCTTTTTTAATGTTGTTCTATAGAAAATAACTAAAATGTATTAGTCTCAGTAGGAGTGTATTGGTGGCAATCTCTCAAATCAGTTGCCGTACCCTCTACATAAAAGAAGTTATTTTTTACCTTAATATGCATAGTGATTAATATAGTTCTATATCTAGAAGAGAAGGAGCTTAAAAATTTTGACTGTAAATGTCCTCTTAAAATCCTATATCAATGTTAATTTTGGCTTAAAATGACAAAGGCTCATTTATTTATTAATATTCTTTTTTTATTATACTTTAAGTTCTAGGGTACATGTGCACAACGTGCAGGTTTGTTACATATGTATACTTGTGCCATGTTGCTGTGCTGCACCCATCAACTCGTCAGCACCCATCAACTCGTCATTTACATCAGGTATAACTCCCAATGCCATCCCTCCCCCCTCCCCCCTCCCCATGATAGGCCCTGGTGTGTGATGTCCCCCTTCCAGAGTCCAAGTGATCCCATTGTTCAATTCCCACCTATGAGTGAGAACATGCGGTGTTTAGTTTTCTGTTCTTGTGATAGTTTGCTGAGAATGATGGTTTCCAGATGCATCCATGTCCTTACAAAGGACACGAACTCATCCTTTTTTATGGCTGCATAGTATTCCATGGTGTATATGTGCCACATTTTCTTAATCCAGTCTGTCACTGATGGACATGTGGGTTGATTCCAAGTCTTTGCTATTGTGAATAGTGCCGCAATAAACATACGTGTGCATGTGTCTTTATAGCAGCATGATTTATAATCCTTTAGGTATATACCCAGTAATGGGATGGCTGGGTCATATGATATTTCTAGTTCTAGATCCTTGAGGAATCGCCATACTGTTTTCCACAATGGTTGAACTAGTTTACAATCCCACCAACAGTGTAAAAGTGTTCCTATTTCTCCAGCACCTGTTGTTTCCTGACTTTTTAATGATCGCCATTCTAACTGGTGTGAGATGGTATCTCATTGTGGTTTTGACTTGCATTTCTCCGATGGCCAGTGATAATGAGCATTTTTTCATGTACCTGTTGGCTGTATGCATGTCTTCTTTTGAGAAATGTCAATTCATATCCTTTGCCCACTTTTTGATGGGATTGTTTGTTTTTTTTCTTGTAAATTTGTTTGAGTTCTTTGTAGGTTCTGGATATTAGCCCTTTGTCAGATGAGTAGATTGAAAAAACTTTCTCCCATTCTGTAGGTTGCCGGTTCACACTGATGGTAGTTTCTTTTGCTGTGCAGAAGCTCTTTAGTTTAATTAGATCCCATTTGTCAATTTTGGCTTTTGTTGCCATTGCTTTTGGTGTTTTAGACATGAAGTCTTTGCCCATGCCTATGTCCTGAATGGTATTACCTAGGTTTTCTTCTAGGATTTTTATGGTTTTAGGTCTAACATTTAAGTCTCTAATACATCTTGAATTAATTTTTGTATAAGGAGTAAGGAATGGATCCAGTTTCAGCTTTCTACTTATGACTAGCCAATTTTCCCAGCACCATTTATTAAATAGGGAATCCTTTCCCCATTTCTTGTTTTTCTGAGGTTTGTCAAAGATCAGATGGCTGTAGATGTGTGGTATTATTTCTGAGGACTCTGTTCTGTTCCACTGGTCTATATCTCTGTTTTGGTACCAGTACCATGCTGTTTTGGGTACTGTAGCCTTGTAGTAGTTTGAAGTCAGGTAGTGTGATGCCTCCATCTTTGTTCTTTTGACTTAGGATTGTCTTGGCAATGTGGGCTCTTTTTTGGTTCCATATGAACTTTAAAGCAGTTTTTTCCAATTCTGTGAAGAAACTCATTGGTAGCTTGATGGGGATGGCATTGAATCTATAAATAACCTTGGGCAGTATGGCCATTTTCACGATATTGATTCTTCCTATCCATGAGCATGGTATGTTCTTCCATTTGTTTGCATCCTCTTTTATTCCACTGAGCAGTGGTTTGTAGTTCTCCTTGAAGAGGTCCTTTACATCCCTTGTAAGTTGGATTCCTAGGTATTTGATTCTCTTTGAAGCAATTGTGAATGGAAGTTCATTCATGATTTGGCTCTCTGTTTGTCTGTTACTGGTGTATATGAATGCTTGTGATTTTTGCACATTAATTTTGTATCCTGAGACTTTGCTGAAGTTGCTTATCAGCTTAAGGAGATTTTGGGCTGAGACAATGGGGTTTTCTAAATATACAATCATGTCATCTGCAAACAGGGATAATTTGACTTCTTCTTTTCCTAACTGAATACCCTTGATTTCTTTCTCTTGTCTGATTGCCCTAGCCAGAACTTCCAACACTGTGTTGAATAGGAGTGGTGAGAGAGGGCATCCCTGTCTTGTGCCAATTTTCAAAGGGAATGCTTCCAGTTTTTGCCCATTCAGTGTGATATTGGCTGTGGGTTTGTCATAAATAGCTCTTATTATTTTGAGATACATTCCAGCAATACCGAATTTATTGAGCATTTTTAGCATGAAGCGCTGTTGAATTTTGTCAAAAGCCGTTTCTGCATCTATTGAGATAATTATGTGGTTTTTGTCTTTGGTTCTGTTTATATGTTGGATTACGTTTATTGATTTGCGTATGTTGAACCAACCTTGCATCCCAGGGATGAAGCCCACTTGATCATGGTGGATAAGCTTTTTGATGTGCTGCTAGATTCTGTTTGCCAGTATTTTATTGAGGATTTTTGCATCGATGTTCATCAGGGATATTAGTCTAAAATTCTCTTTTTTTTTGTTGTGTCTCTGCCAGGCTTTGGTATCAGGATGATGTTGGCCTCATAAAACGAGTTAGGGAGGATTCCCTCTTCTTCTATTGATTGGAATAGTTTCAGAAGGAATGGTACCAGTTCCTCCTGTACCTCTGGTAGAATTTGGCTGTGAATTCGTCTGGTCCTGGACTTTTTTTGGTTGGTAGTCTATTAATTATTGCCTCAATTTCAGAGCCTGTTATTGGTCTATTCAGGGATTCAACTTCTTCCTGGTTTAGTCTTGAGAGAGTGTAAGTGTCCAGGAAATTATCCATTTCTTCTAGGTTTTCTAGTTTATTTGCGTAGAGGTGCAGGAAAGATCTAAAATTGACACCCTAGCATCACAATTAAAAGAATTAGAGAAGCAAGAGCAAACACATTCAAAAGCTAGCAGAAGGCAAGAAATAACTAAGATCAGAGCAGAACTGAAGGAGATAGAGACACAAAAACCCTCCAAAAAATCAATGAATCCAGGAGCTGGTGTTTTGAAAAGATCAACAAAATTGATAGACCGCTAGCAAGACTAATAAAGAAGAAAAGAGAGAAGAATCAAATAAATGCAATAAAAAATGATAAAGGGGATATCACCACCAACCCCACAGAAATACAAACTACCATCAGAGAATACTATATTTAATAATATTCTTTAGAAGAAAAATATTTGTCTGGAACCAGATATATACTTGCTGTTATCTTTAGTATATTGCATAATTAAAACTACTTTTTCTACTATGTACAATTTTCTTTTAGTTGAATAATTAAATTCATTTATTGCCACTTTTCAATGTTAATTTAAATAAACTATATATTAGCCTCTAAAGTATTCAAGTAAATTACTAACAATTATTCAAAAATTCTTTAATTTCAGAATGTGTTTCTTCATGATATATTTAGAGTGTTTATTGAAAGGCATTTTTTTTGCATCTAAAATTGGGTATGTTCTCTTGAAGTTTCATGTTTACTAGAGGATAAATAATTTGGTAAAAATAGATATAGATTATTTTTATAATGCAATTATTAACACATCATCCTAAAAAAGGTATATGCAATATCCTACAACTGTGGTATCTTTTTTAGTCATGTTAGATCCAATTTTGTATTCCATATAATTATTCAATAAAGGAATACTAAATAAAGATTTTTGTTGTTGTTTTGTATATATGTGTATATGTTCTTTTATTTTTAAAACAGAAGAAAAGGGACTGAACAAAAGATAAGTGCAAAATTCAGATGTGTTGAATGAATGTAAAATTAGAAACTAAATAGATAATAAGCTATTACACCCAGCAATTGTTGAAACATAAAAAAATGAATTACTTTTATAATATGATTGCATCAAAACTTTCGTTCTGATTTCTAACATAGTATTAGACAGTTTTATAAGCCTACTATCTACAAATTCTGGAGTGCTTCTTTTCAATTTGAAACCATTATCAAGTCTTTGGGAAACGTGGTGGAGTGATGCTCTACCAATTTTAGTACAGGAGGTAACTGTGGTTCAGGTTGTAGTTCCCATTTGCCAGCATGTTTACTAATGAAATATATTAATGTCCCTTAATGTTTTTAGAGTGTATATTTGTGTTTATGGTGTTTCTGGATGGATCCAGTTTACAAATGTTTTTCACTGTAATTTACAGAAATTTCCACCAGTATGTTAGTTTCTTTTGTTCTTAAGCATAAAATATAAGTTTTGGAATCTTCTTAGAAACAAATGTGTGTATATGTGTGTGTGTGCATGTGTGTGTTCATGTCTCCTAATTTATGAACTATAAATAACACACAAGACACAAATATTCCTATATGCTTGAGTTATAGATGCCTACAGTGACAATGAAGCCTTTTTAATAAGAAAAAGTAATTGGATTTTGTGAAAACATCACCCCATTCCATGCTTATATATATATTTTTAATGCTAAAAAAACATTTGGCAGTCTTTCTCATTCTTCCTACTATCTCTTTCATTGCAACTATCATATGTGGATGATGTTGCTATGGCAATCAATTATTCCATCTAGATAAGCCTTGATGTGATAATAATATCCCATGCAGATTTATGCCAAGTAAGTTAAAACTGCTTAAGATCAGTATACACAGATCACGAATGGCTATTTAGAATCCCTTGATGTTGTTTAAAATATAACTGTGTCAATACAGAGAGGCCCAGTTCAATCAAAGCTCTCCACTTGAAGATATATACCCTCTTCCCTGAGTTTAAGACCAGCCCATTGTATGTTACTTTCTAAATAAAATAGTAGTCAAACATGCTGCTGTACATTTGTCACCTGGCAAATACTTATTATGAAAACTGATAGAAACAAATTATTCAGATGATCCTGAATAATTGCTATCACAATCAGTTTCAGTTCGTAAACAAGTCAATAGTGTTGTCATATTATTTCTTACTTCCTTAACATGAAACTTGAGAAAAAATATTTGCTAACTGGATTTCAAAGGATTAATCATTAAAAGCATAAATTAAACTTTTAAAATGTGTATACATTAGTAGACACAAATACATTAGTAGATACAAATACAAATGTGTATATATTAGTAGATACAAATGTATGAGCATTCACTTTTAAGGGATGGAAAATTCCCTTAAGGGAAAATTCCATCCCTTAAAAGTGAATGCTCATACATTTGTATCTACTAATATAGGAAATAAGATTTATATTTTGCAAAAATTTTGCCACATATTAAGGAAAAGAGGAACATTCCAATTGCTTGCATGAGGCTAGTATTTTTTATACCAAAACATGACAAGAATGTTACAAGAAAGTCAAGGGATAAGCTCAAAAACAGAGATGCAACAATGCTAAACAAAATATTACCAGATGGTAAGCTTCCAATATAGAAACAGTCTTGTATGTCACAACCAAGGTGTGTTTGTTTGTGCAATGAAGCATGTTTATGTTAGCATTTAAACATTGGTCAGTATAATTCCCATATTAAAAGAGTGAAGGGCAAAAATTTTATTATAATGTCAATAGATGTGGTAAAACCACTTGATGATATTCAATATATATTATAAAATTTAACAGCTTAGCAAATTAGGAATGAAATTTGCCTTTAATCTGGAAAGGACATGCACTGAAAGATCAGCAAATAAGTGAAAATAAAAACATAAACACACCTAATTAACATTTTCAGATAGTTTTATTGTATATGTTAAAAAATATGTCTATTGATATATTATTTGAAATAAAAAATAGCAAGATTGCTGAATTAAAATCAGTGCTCCAAATTTATTTTTATAAGGAAAACTCATATGTCCCAATTTCAAAACTTACTATAATGAAATACACACACACACATACATACACACACACACACACACAATCCCAGCCTGGACTAGAAGAGATGATAGCTGTTGGTGACTGATATTTAAAATCACCTTTGGCTTCAACATTTTTTTTTTTTTTTGAGACGGAGTCTTGGTCTATTGCCCAGGCTGGAGTGCAGTGGTGTGCTCATGGCTCACTGCAACCTCCGCCTCCCAGGTTCAAGTGATTCTCTTGCCTCAGCCTTCCTAGTAGCTAGGAGTACAGGCATGTACCACCATACTCAGCTAAGTTTTGTATTTTCAGTAGAGATGGGGTTTCGCTGTTATGGCCAGGCTGGTCTGGAACTCCTGGCCTCAAGTGATCTGGCAGCCTCGGCCTCCCAAAGTGTTAGGATTGCAGGCCTGAGCCACTGTGCCTGGCAGTGGTTCCAACTTTTTACAGGCTAAAAAATAGCTGATAAGTTTTCCCACCTTCTCACCTTATAACATACGTTTTCTCCATCACTCATTTAGATGTAGAAGAAAAGGAAATGGAAAAAACGGAACCTCGCAGAAAGAGAGTAATAATTCAGAGTACACGAGATTAGGATTCATGAGGTCCCTGACATAAAACCGGCGTTTGATCAATATATATTCTTTATTCACAAAGTACCAGGCCCTCATAACATTTTTCCCAGTGGTATTTCTGAACACCTATGTATCAGGGACGGCTTTTTGCCTTCAGTTCTCTCCCATTTTGAATGGGCATGTTGATTCTCTTCCATTATACTGGGCTGTGGCAAGCAGATAACGTACTCTAGTCATCTGCAACAATGGGAGCCAGATTTGAACAGGATGTAGATCATGCTGATTTGACTGTGTCTGATGTCCAAAGCGCCTTGGGTTATTTTGGTAAGGAGTTGAGAACATTTTGTGTATCTGAGGAAAGTATATATTCCTGACAAAGTAGGTGACTTGGAATATTGTTTCCAATAATTCTTACCTCTCTACATAACAGAATCATATCCCCAAGCACTGACAGTGCCTCCGAGTAAGCTGTGGAGATATTTATCTCCATCCCATGGGTGCTGAGATTTTCCCATGCAATTTAATGAGGGTAAAACTTGCCGTTCAGATCAGAATTTCTAAAAGGTAGAAGATGTTTCTATCCATATCTTTTTCATGTACTATAAAAAAAAAAGCGTGTCTCAAGGGAGTATCTACATATTTTAGTTTTTGTTTTGGAATGAGAAAAATGGAGAACAAGTCTGAAACAGAGTCAATTGAGCTGAGTTAAGCCCAGCAAAGATCAGCTGATTCTAACCTGCAGGACTGCAATAGAGAAATAAATGTGTTCCTGATACTCTTGGCTTGCTTTTTGTTTCAGCAAATGATGAATAACAAGATGGTCAAGGTTAGCAATGTAGAAAATAAAAATCAATTAACAAGATACAATTAAAAGACATGTTGAATCAATTTGGTTTGTTCTTCATTATAATAACATGGCCAGCATACAGGAATATTGGCTTTCCAAATATGCTACCCACTAGTTTCCTAAGGCTGGAACAAAGTATCAACAGACTGCAAGGCTTAAAACAACAGAAATGTATTTTCCCACTGTCTGATGGCTGGAAGTCTACAATCAACATTTGGTGAGGGCCACGTTTCCTTTGAAATCTGTCTGGGATATACTTTGCCTCTTTCCAGGTTCTGGGCATTTGCTGGAGGTCTTTGGCATTCCTCGGCTAGTAGATGCATCATTACAATCCTGTTTTCACAGAGCATTCTCTCTCTATGTTTTCACATCATCTTCTCTCTGTGTATGTCTGTTTCTGTGTCTAAATTTTCCCTTTTTATAAGGACATCAGTCATATTGGATTAAGGCCGACACTAACGACCCCTTTTTATTAACTCTGTAATGAGCCTATCTCCAAATAACATCACATTCTGAGGCACTGAGGATGTGTGAGGAAGCACTGAGGAAAGGGCTTCAATATAATGGGTGGGTAGGGCGGGGGCACAATTCAACCACAAAAACTATGTGTATTAACACCATTAATTGTTTTAATTGAAAGTCATGATTTCTACTAACAATAGTCATAAATATTATTTTCTGCTGTAGATCCCAAAAATGCATAAGCAAATTTGCATTACAAGTAAAGGTTGTAACGGAACTCCCTAGTATACACTGAGGTCAGGAACTCCTTTAATTTTTTAAAATATTGCCTTAGAATACATGTTGATTCAATATCAATGTGCTATGTGATTTTTTTTTTTTTTTTTTTTTTTTTTTTTTTTTTTTGAGACAGAGTCTCCCTCTTTCGCCCAGGCTGGAGTGCAGTGGTGCGATCTAGGCTTACTGCAATCTCCGCCTCCTGGGTTCAAGTGATTCTCCTGCCTCAGCCTCCCACGTAGCTGGAACCACAGGTGCATGCCACCACGTCTGGCTAATTTTTTTGTATTTTTGTAGAGACAGGGTCTCACCATGTTAGCCAAGATGTTCTCCATCCCCTGACCTCGTGATCCACCTGCCTCGGTCTCTCAAAGTGCTGGGATTACAGGCGTGAGCTACCACGTCCAGCTGAATATATTTTTATGGAAACAAAATTGGAATGCAAGTGCCTTCCAATCCTACATCTTTAAAATTTGGCAGATGTACTTATAAAATGTCCAAGTTTTATATATATATATAGTCTCTGGTTATTTCAGAAATGACTAAAACTACAATTTTTTCTAAACCTCCTGCTACATAGTGTTATTTTTGACAAATGGGGAGTGGCATGGTGATTTGTGTTAGTACATAACTTCATATTTAAAGCACACTATTTTAAACATGAGGAGAGAAGAATTAAAAAAAAAGAATTACGTTTGGTTTTGAAAAATTATGTCTTTGTCCTTGAAAAAACAGTGTTAAATCATTTCTATTTTTTTCACTTTGTAGCTCAGGAATATTTGATATTGATATTGTCTGTTGTCTGGTGCATTACTTTGTGCTAAGGTTCCAATAAGGTTTGGCAGTATCTGGAATAAAGGGTAAATATATCTCTTCTCTAAGGACTTACTTTCTTAGGAAAGGAATGTACCACAAATACTGTTTTCATCTAACTACTTTGTTTCTCTCTGTCCCACTTTGTTTTGATAACATTAACTTGCTGCCAATGCTCTCACAGGGCTATGGAATCCAGTGAGGAAGGACAGATATACTCTATGAAAAATCTGAATCTTGAGAAGAGAATGATTAGAACAAGATGTAGGTGATGTTTCCTCTGATGGCTGAACATCAGAGGGATATGGACGTTGGTCAACATTCCAGAGTAGTCCAGGTTCCTCTCATTGGTGATGTGCAATTTTGCAACTATCCACTTGATTCTCTGACATACTCAAATGACCATGCGGTCAATTCATCTTGCAGTAAGCAGAGTCCATTTTATTACTTGCAGCTAAAACACACACACACACACACACACAAATCCTAGCATACAATTTTATAGACAACAGAGCCTCAACCTCTCGGAAGTCCCTTGCTTTGCATACTGATTTTGTGGCTGTGTGAATAAGTGGAAAGCACACTGGATCAGAAATCAACCTGGTTTCCTATAATCACGTTAACTTTCACCTGCAATATGGAAATAGTCTCCTGAACTCCCCCTCTCCAGATTATCCCAAGTATTACTGTCAGAGCGGTATTTTCAAATCAAAGCTCCCTTATTCAAAAGCTTCCAAGGCTGCCCTACAATTTATTGAATTATTTAATTTTAAGCTATAAATTCTTACTTTTCCTCATGTGCACTAAACTTCTGAAAAATTGAATAGTGGCTTCTCCACAAATAAGCTCCCATGTCAGTGGTCCTCATGCCTTTGCTGGCTATTTTTTTTTTTCTACTAGAATGTGCTTTCTTCCTCAATCCAACTGTATCTGACAATAGTCTACTCAGAATTTATATGCAAATTCTGCCTCATTATAAATAGTCCTCACAATTTTCATTGCTCCTTCATTTTATTGACCCTAAAACCAATCTTGGTTACCTTATGGTTTGTGTTTTTATCTTCTTTAATAATTTATGCTCTTATCTACATACTGAAATAAGATCCCCCCAAATGTTGGTATCTTGTGGTGATCCCCTCTGGAATCTAGACATTGCTTTATATATTGGGTTCTTAGCATTTTTATTTTGAACAGAAACTTCAATTATTTGTATCCATTTTTTTTTTAATTGTGCTTCTTAATGTGTCAGATAGGTGTGTTTAACTACAAGTAATAGAAAATTCAAGTTAGCTTAAAATAAAGGAGATAGCTTATATAACCATAATGTTTCAATGTAGGACATGAGAAGGCAGGGATTTATAATGTTTTGCTGATTTATCACACAATTTTCCTGGTTCTACTCCTCTCCAAATACAATTTTAGTCTCAGAGAGTGGCAAATAAAGATATTGACCCATTAGCCTGAATCCATGCAGAGAAATAATGACTGACTCTCATGGTAGGTACAAAGCAGAGGGAGTTCATTTTCATGAAGATACAGAAAAATACCTTGATAGGTATTGGAGGAAGATTGGTAAAATGCTCATGATGAAATTGCCAAAAGCAATTTCAACAAAAGCAAACATTGACAAATGGGATCTAATTAAACTAAAGAACTTCTGTACAGCAAAAGAAACGATCATTAGAGTGAACAGGCAACCAACAGATTGGGATAAAATCTTCACAATCTATCCATCCAACAAAGGTCTAATACCCAGTATCTTCAAGGAACTCGAAAAAATTTGCAAGAAAAAAAATCCCATTAAAAAGTAGGCAAAGAATATGAATAGACACTTCTCAAAAGAAGACTTTGATGCAGTTGACAAACGTATGAAAAAAAGCTCAAGATCACTGATCATCAGACAAATGCAAATCAAAACCACAATGAGATGCCATCTCATGCCAGTCAGAATGGCGTTTATTAAAAAGTCGATAAACAACAGATGGTGGTGAGGTTGTGGAGAAATAGTATTGTTTTTACACTGTTGGTGGGAACGTAAATTAGTTCAAATCATGGAAGAAGATGTCGTGATTCCACAAAGAACTAGAACAAGAAATACCATTTGACCCAGCAATCTCATTACTGGATATATTCCAAAAAGAATATATATTATAACATTACAAAGATATATGAACACATATGTTCATTGCAGCATTATTCACAATAGCAAGGGGATGAAATCAACCCAAATGTCCATCAATGATAGACTGGTTAAAGAAAATGTGGTACCAAAGAAAATGTGGTACCATTTTCTTTAACCATGGAATATTATGGAATATTGCCATGGAATATATATACCATGGAATATTATATACCACGGAATATTATTCAGGCATAAAAAAGAATGAGATCATGTCCTTTGAAGGGACATGGATGAAACCGGAAGCCTTTACCCTCAACAAACTAACGCAGGAACAGAAAACCAAACACCACATTTTCTCACTTATACATGGGAGCTGAATGATGGGATCACATGCACATAGGGAGGGGAACAACACATACTGGGACCTGTTGCAGGGTAGGGTGGTGGGAGGGAGAGTATTAGAAAGGATGGTTAATGCATGCTGGGCTTCATACCTAAGTGATGGGTTGATAGGTGCAGTAAACCACTACAGCATACGTTTACCTAGTAACAAACCTGCATTTCCTGCACATGTACCCCAAAACTAAAAACTAAAAAAAAGAAGAAAACAATTTAATGCCAATGTGAATTTTAATCTCTGTAAAAGTGGACAGTCATGTGATGGTTGGCTTAGACCAGAGTCACTAAACCTGCTGCAGACAAGAGAACAAAATACTGTCAGACCATCAGGGACACTTATAGATTTAAGAAAGCGGTCAACTTCTCTTGAGACAATGGAGTTATACAGGAAAACTTACAAAATAAAACTAGCTGCTGAGTAAGAGAGACAGACACTGTAGGTAGATCCACACCACATCAAACCCAGCTCACTTTCTTTGCCTGGTTCTACTATAGGGGCTAGAATTTACAATATGCTTCCTCCCAGGCAAACTTATTTGATAAACTATAAGCAAAGGTTTTTGGTGTTTTCACTCCTTTTGTCCTGATTTATCCTATTTACAAATTTTCCTTGAGGGTCTTCTTGTAGCAATCATCCTCTGACCAAGAGTGAAAGTCAACAAGATCAAGTCAAACTGGTATCACTGAGCCCCTGAAACAACTTCTATAGATGCATACCTTTGGATTCTTTATTATGTAAGAAAAATAAAACTCTGTTTAAGTCAGTGTGATGGGGTTTTCTATTACTATCAGGTGTAAGTATAACTAAATGTTATGGTGGGAAAGCAACAATTTTCACTCCAGCAAACACAGAAAGAAGCGTGAAATCCAAAAATTGGAGTATTCGACCTGGTTCTGCCTTTGACAAGCTATAAGATGTTGAAGTGGGAAACGTATTGAACTTTACTTTTGCCAGTTATAAAGTGAGTTGTGCTGAAGTACAAAGTATCTGATGTCTAAAGTCCACTCTTGCTCAAAAATTCTAGGAATGTATAATAATTCTATAAAAAGGTTTTATAATATGTAAGTATAATTTATTATTTTTATTATTTTATTTTTATTATTTTTCAAAATATTTAAATTTTTTTTTTTAGATTTTCAACCTATTTGAAAAAGAATAATTATAACTTAATAATTGAGTGATATTCTCAGCTCTCGTATGCCATGGTGTGTGCTTGGCACAGGAACAGTCAGAGTCCAGCACATGTAGACCAGAAGACCAATTCCCTTCTGCATCTTCCATGCTGGCTTTGAGAGCCTTATTAATAAATTGCTCCTTCTGATATGTTTGGAAATTGGCCATTTATCTTCTCCTTTCCAGCTTATTTTCCTCTGTATTTCCAAATTCTCTCTATTTCATTCCTTTAAGGAAATGGCTATCAAAGTGTAGTTTACAGTCCCTTAGGGTCTTCGAGACACTTCAGAGGATCTTTAAATGAAAAGCCTATTTCATGGTAATCGAGTGTTATGTGCCTTTTCCCTGTGTGCACATGCGCTCTGATGGAACATAAGCCAGGGTGCTGAGGCTGCTTGCTCAAGAGCATGAGTTACGGGAATTGCACTGTACTCAAAGCCACCCCTCATGTCCACATGATGGTAGAATGAAAAATAAAGCCAGTTCCGCTTTAAAATACCCTTGATGATTCAGTAAAAAATGGTTATTTTTATTAAATTGCAACTTTGCATGCACACATTTTTAATATTCAGTGAGACGAGACAGGAAGTTCACATAAGCACTTCTGCAACTTGCAGGATGATGGACCATTGCCAGTAAAAGCCATCTGGGGATGGTTTGAGTTGTGAGTTGAATTAATCGCTTTTTTCATGAAACAGCATTTTTCCCTGGAAAGAATGACTGAGAGGCAAACTTGCATTATATGAGTTTGGTTAATTGGCAGACATTTTCACAAAAATTGGAAAAAGTGAGCTTGTTCCTTCAAGGAAAGTCACTGACAGCTTTGTTTGTTTGTTTGTTCGTGTTGCCAAATTCAGCATCTAGAGAGTAAACTTTTAGAAAGCTGTCTGCCACCATGAGCTAGGCAGCTTTCTGATTTGCAAAGACTTTGTGATGAGATTGGGAATGATGTTATGAAAATGATTTTTAAGATGTATATTGTTTAAAAATGTGTTACTACTGTCACACCACATAAAGACATTTCTTTCGACAGCAAAGCTCATACACAGCAGTGAGGTATGACTTAGCTTGTTTGTGGTTCTGCTGGTGGAAGCAAACCTACTGTGCTAGCAGTCATATAAAAGTCAAAGCACAAAGTACAGTCCATGATACTTGATAAGGATGCTAAATGACTATGTTAGTGGTTGCTGTATTTAAAAATACTGCACTATAGTTTTATCATTATTTTGGAGTACACTCCTTCTATGTAACAACAACAACAAAAACATTAACTGTTAATCAGCCTCAGCAAGGTCCTTCAGGAAGTCTTCTAGAAGGCATTATTGGCATAGGAGATGATAGCTCCATGCATGTTATTGCCCCTAAAGACCGTTCAGTGGGTTAAGATGTAGAGGTGGAAGACAGTGACATTAATGATCCTGACCCTGTGCAGGCCTAGGCTAATGTGTGTTTGTGTGTTAGTTTTTAACAAAAAGTTGAAAAAGTAAAAACAAATATAAAAAATAAAAATAAAATTAAGCTTACGGAATAAGAAATTATAAAAAGAAAATATTTTTATACAACTGTACAATGTGTTTGTGTTTTAAGCTAAGCGCTATAATGAAAGCTATTACAACCTGGAAACAATATTGCTTAATGTTTCTGCTAGATGCAGCTGTAAAGGTTATGCAATTATACTTTTTCTTGGTAAAAAATATAAGTGGGAAATTTAGAGTGTTTACATTTCTATAATAATTTCACTTTATTTACTGTAATTGAATGAGCTTAAGATTGTTGTGCAGTTTAATGAGTATGACCTCTATTTATCTTCCCACTTTGAATGTTTTGTGACATGCATCCCTCCCTCTGATGCACTTGAAAAAGAATAATTGGACACCAGGCTAATGAAGAACTTGATGGCAGGAAGATTATTCAACAAGGCTTAGGTTTTGGTGCCCCAGATTCATCTTTCAGCCTACCCTTTCCAATTCTGACTATCATTCTTAAACAGTTTTATTGGCTACATTGTTACATCTTTAAAAAATATAATTGGAGGAAATGATTGAAAGTGAAGGAATCACACTTGCCTAATATTCTTCGGATCTTTTACCTCAGCGTGACACCAGATACTGTCATCGCAGTGAACATCTTACTTGTTAATCCCAATTCTGGAAGCAGCTTTCTGCACAAACCTGCAGGACATAACTGAAGTCATGCCTGCTTCTTTAATGTTATATGACATATGGCTTAGGTGGTTTCTCTTGTCCCATTAAATGCTGTTATCGTCTAAGGAAGAGAGCTTTTGTATGCTGAATATCATAATATCTGGGAATATAGAAAGTTTGGGCATAGAATATATGGACCTGTGAAGAATTGGTCTTCAGGGAGCAATTGATTTGTGGGTACATGTCTGAATTCGATAGGACAGAAATGAGACTCAAGAGTGTTGCTGGCTTCTTTCCTTGGTTGACTTTTGCCTCTGAGTGGCAAAAATAAGGGGTGACACAACTGAGGTTGGCAATACTTCATCAGATCCAAAGAAAGGAGTAGAAATAATAGATTTTTAAAATAAAACATCCATGAACTTTGCAAGGGTAATAATTGCTCATAACCCCAACGATTTTATACTCACAAAATAAAATGTTAAGCTTGGCAGGGAGCGGTGGCTGAGGCCTGTAAACCCAGCACTTTGGTAGGCCAGGTAGGTGGATCATTTGAGGTCAGGAGTTTGAGACCAGTCTGGCCAACAGACTATCTACTAAAAATACAAAAAATTAGCCGAGTGTGGTGGTGCACACCTGCAATCCCAGCTACTTGGGAGGCTGAGGCAGGAGAATTGCTTGACCCTGGGAGGTAGAGGCTGCAGCGAGTGAAGATCGCAGCACTGCACTCCAGCCTAGGGAACAGGGTGAGACTCTGCTTAAAAAAAAAAAAAAAAAAATGTAGTTAAGCTTGTGTGGATAAATTTCTTGTAGAAGGTACTAAGTTTTTGTCAATAGGGAGCTAAAAAGGAGGCAGCCAAAATGGATAAAGGAAGAATTGCATATGAGGGGGGTAAATGTAAAATTCACATTTCTACTTTTCTTAACTTTCAAGTATGTTGTGAAGCTTAAAGAATATGAAAGATGTAAAATTTTGGATAAACAAAAATAATTATTTATGTAGGTTATTATTCGTACTATTATATTACTTCTCATATGTATACTCATTCATGTAAGAAGACTTTCATTTAAACTTTCGTATATATATAGTTGATAAATGAGTCATTATGTACAGCTAATTATGTAACACTTTTCAGTAAGATCCTACACTTTATCTGGAACTGTAAATATAAACATGAAAAAGGTTGCTAACTTTAATCTGTAATTGAATATAATAAATGTTATAATTTTTTTTTTTCACCAAAAGCCTGAATATATTTACTCATTGTGCTAGAGCAACCAGTCAAAGCAAAACATCCAGGGACTGTGACTGGGGCATGATTGCAAGCAAAAGGGAAAATGTTATCTTGTGTGTGAAAACTAATTGTCAGAGATTGGAAGAAGCTTTATAAGATTTCTAGTGAGCCAAAGTCAGATAGCAAAGATGATTAGGTGAATTTCAATATGTCAGTGTATTTCTCATCATTCATTACCATAAAATCTGAAGTGGATTGCATATATACTGGGAATGAATAATAAATAACGTTCATAGCAGTGAAACATCTTAGTAAATTGTATTTGACTTTCTTTTTGGAATCAGGATTAGTAATTTGTTTGAAGTTAGATTATTTGCTTTAAGATTATTAGTAATTAGGATTACATGTTTGTTTAAAAAATTACAGCAACTGTATTGAATCTCATGCTTTTAAGTGAGAACTCAGAACTTGGGAGAAAACCTCTAAATTTTGTAAATAAATTTATTTATTTTAACTTTTTTTTTTTTTTTGAGACGGAGTCTCGCTCTGTCGCCCAGGCTGGAGTGCAGTGGCCAGATCTCAGCTCACTGCAAGCTCCGCCTCCCGGGTTCACGCCATTCTCCGGCCTCAGCCTCCCGAGTAGCTGGGACTACAGGCGCCCGCCACCTCCCCGGATATATTTTTTATTTTTTTACAGAGATAGGGTCTCACTGTGTTGCCTAGGCTGGTCTTGAACTCCTGGGTTCAAGCAGTCCTCCCACCCTGGTCTCCCAGAGAGTTGGGATTACAGGCTCGAGCCACCACTCCTGACCCCCCTACCCATTTTTTAAAGGAAGAATTCCTAGTACTATTACTGTTAAATCACAATAAATACATATTTTTAAGGCTTTTGAAGTATACTTTCAAATTGGTCCCAGGAAGTTTTCATGGATTTATATCCCTATCAGCAATGAGAATGCTATTTTTCTAAGATTTTGTCAAAACTATTACAGTGAACGACAAATAGCAAATTTTGTCTTTCCGCCTCCCGGGTTCACGCCATTCTCCGGCCTCAGCCTCCCGAGTAGCTGGGACTACAGGCGCCCGCCACCTCGCCCGGCTAGTTTTTTGTATTTCTTAACAGAGACGGGGTTTCACCATGTTAGCCAGGATGGTCTCGATCTCCTGACCTCGTGATCTGCCCGTCTCGGCCTCCCAAAGTGCTGGGATTACAGGCTTGAGCCACCGCGCCCGGCCTATTTTAACATATTTTTCTTACCCATTGCTTATAATCTAGCTAAGGCCTAGATCATTGTATATTAAAAAATAATTTTAAAAAGTGATTTAAGAGTTAATTTTTCACTTTTAAAATGTTTAAAACTACCTGAATATAGAATGTATTTTAAGTAAGGGCTTCACTACAGTTGTAATTTAAACAGAGAAAACAAATAATTTTGTTACTAGATTATGAGCTGATTTTTTTTATATCCCTAACTATAATACAAGAAGATCAAAGTAGACAAAAATGAAGTATATATTGGAGTACTGTCAATGTACCTCATATTTTTTCCATTTATTCTCAAACATTTTAGTCATTAAGAGGCTAGTTTGTCTAGCCATATTAAGCTGCTGAAGAAAGGGAGGTTGAAACTAACTAGGCTGGCTCACAAAAGATGAAATGTGATTTTAGGAACCAAAAACAAGTCCCTGTGACCTAGATGTCCAGGTTGTACCTCTAGTGAAGACAAGAAATAAGAGACATTGTGATGTACTTTGCTGTCTAAACTGGAAAACTTAATCACTAAGACATACTAGACTTTCTTCCAATTTCATCTACCAAGAGCAATAATTACAAATTTGGACTTTAAATAATTACTTGTGACATTACAATAAAAATAGAAATTTAATAATTACATTAATTAGCCTTTGCTATTGTGGACTTTAATAGTCAACTGCATATTATGTATATGCACACACATATACATATGTAGTTATATACATACATATTTTGACCATATTCTTGATTATTAGGGTAAATATTTCTATTTACAGTCTTAACATATCCAAGATTAGAATCTATGGGATAGACATCTCATATTTATGTTTCATTGCTAAATGCTTTCATTAACAGGTCTTTACCTTCAAAGCAGCATATTTTGCCCACTGCTTTCCAAATAATCGTCAATTTTATATACTTTTCTCCCATTAGAGCAATCAACTAATTTAGATTTTTTCACTCACATTTTTCTCAATAGAATATTTCATTGCATTCTTGCTAGATAATCACATTAGTCTATGTGATTATAGTCTAGTTTATGTATAGTCTAATCTATACGTTTTAAAAATATGACTTTCTCAGTAGGCCTTAAACTGGCAAAACTGACTTTAGATTAATTTTTAAATGCTTCCCTGGACTTACCTGCTATTATTTTATGCTTGTTGCCCACAGCCTAGTGTTTAAATGGCTAATTCTCTAATCAAAACACAAACCAAAATGACACCATAATTTTAATTACCTTAAGACAGCATTTCTCTTGGTCTTTGATCTAACCCTGTACATTCACATGCAAAACATTGGTCAGGACAGCCACCTTCCATCTCATGAAAATGTCATATGATTTTTACATTATAGTTTTTTAGCTTTCTTATTCTCTTTATTGCCAAAACATATATTCTTTCTACTAAATTTCACCCATATCATTATTGTAGTTTAATTCTACTCATCCCCTTGAAACCTTTGCCTGATGATTCTGATCTTGTTTATTTTCCTGCCCTACCTGCTAGAATATGTACAGTTTCTCTAATTTAATTTAGTGCACACCTATTTTATTTATAATGTAATTGATTTCAAAAATTATTATTACAATACATACTTTTTACTTTGAGAATGCCAATGTAAAATAAAATTGGATTAAGGAAAAAAAATGAAGCCAACAGACCGATAGTACTTATCAATTGTTCATTACTTTCAATCTGTTACTTGGAGAGTTCTTTGAGTGTGGTATCCATAGTATATACTGTTGTGGGGCTTCCAGTTTCAGCTTCAACTGTGAAGACTTAAAAGTCATTACTACTGGACCAAAAGAGCAAAACATTAAATGAAGTTGATAATCAATGACTTCTTTGGAGCCAAAGAATATTGAGGCCCAAAGATAAACCACACCCTTCAAAACTAGTGAAACAGGTAAATCCAGAGGCTCAGGGGCAAGACCTTATCTGGAGGGCGAGTCACTACAGCCATAAGCTGGTGGGATCACATAAATTGTAATTTTAATGAGTTGCTGGATGCTGGGTGTGAACTAGCTGGAGAGGGAGGGAACATTAGAGGCAGTAGTCTTTATTTAATTTAATTTATTTCATTATTTGTTTTTGAGCAAAAGTCTCACTCTGTCACCCAGGCTGGAGTGCAATGGCACGATCTCAGCTCACTGCAATCTCCACCTCCAAGGTTCAAGCAATTCTCCTGCCTCCAGCCTCCCAAGTAGCTGGCATTACAGGCACATGCCTCCACGCTCAGCTAAGTTTTGTAATTTTTAGTAGAGGTGGGGTTTCACCATGTTGACCAGGCTGGTCTCGAAATCCTGAGGTAATGATCCACCCGTCTCAGCCTCCCAAAGTGCTGAGATTACAAGCATAAGCCACCACGCCCAGCTGTGGGCAGTAGTCTTAATGTTCTCCCACATTTGAGCATTTTGCCTTTTGGAAACCCACTAGGTTCTCATGGTGAAGATCCAAGAAAGATCTTCCCATGGCTCTGGCAGGAAGTGGGAAGAATAAACTTTATGCTGTATATCCAGAGTATTCTCCACACCAAAAACCTCATCTTCAAGACAAAGCTTTTACCATAGCTATATCCTATCTTGGGGAGGGAATTTTCCTGAGCTATCCCACTAAGCTTCCTGTCTCATTTAAGAGTCAGATAAGGCAAGAAGAACTTGAGAATGCCACAGACCGGGGACACACACTGTGAAAAGACAGATTTAATAGTAAAATTATAGGATGCCCTTCATTCCTTAACACCACAATACAGTTGAAATTACCACTGAAAAAGCTACATTATACCCGTTATACCTGATATAGACTCTGCTTAAGGATTTCTTAGAGAAGCCCACAGACAACAAGGGAGAGAAAACTAAGGACACAGGAGACTTGAAGCCTCTGGCACCTACAGGTACAGCAGTATTAAATACAGCCCAACTCCTAGACAGATTTACATAAATCCTCTCACTAAAGACCAATTTACCTCAGTTACTTTTGCCAAAAATTCATTCTCTGGTTTAAACAAAAACTACAAGGCATACTAAAAGGCAAGAAAAATCATAGTTTGAAAAGAAAAGGCAAACATCAGAACTAGATTCAGGAATAATGCCGGTTTTCAATGATTACACCAGGAATTCATTTTTAACATATTAATTCATATTAATTATGCATTGCATTATAAAATATTATTATTGTATAAGTTAATATGTTAGTAGGGAGAAACTAAGATGACATGCAGGAACAGATGAGTAATGTATGAAGAGAAGTGGAAACTCTAAGAAAGAATCAAAAGAAAATGCTAGAAATGAAAAAGAAACTGGAAGAGAAATAAGATATGATGTTGATGGGCTCATCAGTAGGATAGATATAGCCAAGGAGAGACGCAGTGAAATTACATGGCAGTTCAATTGACTTTCCAAACTGAAATGCAAAAACAAAACAAAAAAAATTAATTTGAAAGTTCAGATTAGAACGTCCATGAACTTTGGGACTACTATAAAGGCGTTGCATACACATAATTGGAAAAGCTGAATGAAGATAAAGAAAGAACTGAACAAAATAAATATTTAAGATTATAATGGCCAAAAATATTATAAAGTTAATGACAAACACTAAACCATAGATTCAAGAAGCTTAGAGAACACCAACTAGATCAATTTTTATAAATCTACAACTAAGCACATCATAAACAAAACAAAACAAAACAAAACAAAAAAAAACAGTAGAAAGAGAAACTCTTGAAAGTAGATAGAAAGTAGTAAGAAAGCACCTTACTCCATAGGAACAAGGATACGAATTATAGTGGGCTTGTCACTATTATTAAATAGTGGAGTGAAGAAAAAAAATACTATCAATTTATAATTTGATATCCAGAAAAATTATGGTTTAAATAGGAAAGAGAAATAAAACTGTGTCAGATAAACCAAATCTGGGAGATTTCTTTGCTCTGCAAAAAAAAAAGCTAAAATGAAGTTCTCTGAAAAAAAGAATATAAGTCAGAAATTTCAATTTACATAACAAAAGGAAGAGTTTTGGAGAAAGAATAAAGATAAAATAAAATATTTTATTTTTCTTATTTATAATAGGTCTGTATTAGTCTGTTTTCATGCTGCTGATAAAGACGTAGCTGAAACTGGGCAATTTACAAAAGAAAGAGGTTTATTGGACTTAGCAATCCATGTGACTGGGGAGGCCTCACAATCATGGCAAAAGGTGAAAAGAATATATTGCATGACAGCAGATAAGAGAAGAGAGCTTGTGAAGGGAAACTCCCATTTTTAGGACCATCAGATCTTGTGAGACTTATTCACTATCACAAGGACAGCACTGGAAAGACTTGCCCCCATGATTGAATTACCTCTCACCAGGTCCCTCCCACAACGTGTAGGAATTCAAGATGAGATTTGGGTCGGGGAACAGCCAAACCATATCATTCCACCCTGGCCCCTCCTAAATCTCATGTCCTGACATTTCAAAACCAATTACGCCTTCCCAACAGTCCCCCAGAATCTTAGCTCATTTCTGCATTAACTCAAAAGTCCATAGTCCAAAGTCTCATTCAAGACAAGGTAAGTCCCTTCTGCCTATGAGCCTGTAAAATCAAAAGCAAGTTAGTTACTTCCTAGATACAGTAGGGATACAGGCAGGAGATAAATACAGCCATTCCGAAAGGGAAAAATTGGACAAAGCACAGGGACTACAGGCCCTATGCAAGTCCAAAATCAAGGGGGCAATCAAATCTTAAAGGTCCAAAATGATCTCCTTTAATTCTGTGCCTCACATCCAGGTCACACTGGTGCAAGAGGTGGGCTCCCATGGCCTTGGGCAACTTCCCCTCTGTGGCTTTGCAGGGTACAGCCTCCATCTCAGCTGCTTTTGCTGGCTAGCGTTGAGTGTCTGCAGCTTTTCCAGTCACACGGTGCAAGCTGTCAGTGGATCTACCATTCTGGGGTCTAGAGTATGGTGGCCCTCTTCTCACAGCTCCACTAGGTGTTGTCCCAGTAGGGACTCTGTGTGGGGGCTCTGACCCCACATTTCCCTTCTGTACTGCCCTCCAGAGGTTCTCCATGAGGGCCCCATTCCTGCAGCAAACTTCTGCCTGGGAGTCCAGGGGTTTTCGTATATCCTGTGAAATCTAGGCAGAAATCTAGGTTGCCAAACCTCAATTCTTGACTTCTGTGCACTGGAATGCTCAACACCACATGAAAGCTGCCAAGGTTTGGGGCTTCCACTTTCTGAAGCAACAGCCTAAGTTGTACCTTGGCTCCTTTTATCCATGGCTGGAGTGGCTGGAACACAGGGTACAAAATCCCTAGGTTGCACAGAGCAGGGAGGCGGGCCCTGGGAGTGGCCCACAAAGCCATCTTTTTCTCCAAGGCCTCTGGGCCTGTGATGGGAGGGGCTTTTGACATGCGGTGGAGAATTTTCCTCACTATCTTGGGGATTAACATTTTGTTCCTCATTACTTATGCAAATTTCTGCAACTGGCTTGAATTTCTTCTCAGAAATGGAATTTTCATTTCCATCACATTCACAGGTTGCAAATTTTTCAAAATTGTATGCTCTATTTCCCTTTTAAAACTGAATTTCTTTAACAGTACCCAAGTCACATCCTGAATGCTTTGCTGCTTAGAAATTTCTTCTGCCAGATACTCTAAATCATATCTCTAAAGTTTAAAGTTCCACAAATCTCTAAGACAGGGGCAAAATGTCATCAGTCTCTTTGCTAAAACATAACAAAAATCACCTTTGCTCCAGTTTCCAAGTTCCTCATCTCCATCTGAGACCACCGCAGCCTGCATTTCACTGTCCATATCATTATCAACATTTTGGTCAAAGCCATTCAACAAGTCCCTAGGGAGTTCCAAACTTTCCCACATTTTCTTGTCTTCTTCTGAGCCCTCCAAACTGTCCCAACCTCTGCCTGTTATCCAGTTCCAAAATCGCTTCCACATTTTTGAGTATCTTTTCAGCAGAGCCACAGTTGACTGGTACCAATTTACTGTATTCATAAATTTTCATGTTACTGATGAATACATATCCAAGATTGCACAATTTACACAAGAAAGAGGTTTATTGGATTTCCAGTTCTGTGTGGGTGGGAGGCCACACAATCATGGTGGAAAGTCAAAGGCATGTCCTGCATGGTGGCAGACAAGAGAAGAGAGCTTGTGCAGGGAACCCCCCCTTTTAAAAACCATCAGATCTTGTGGGAATCATTCACTATCACAAGAACAGCATGGATAAGGCCTGCCCCCATGAGTCAGCTGCCTCCCACAGTATCCCTCCCACAACATGTGGGAATTCAAGATGAGATTTGGATGTATACACAGCTAAACCATATCAAGATCTAATATAGTTGTTTGTTTAAAGTAATAATAGCAACATTTTTTGAGGTGATGATAGCATATCGGTAAGTGAAATGAGTGACAGCAGCACCATAAGAAAGGAGAGGGAGAGATTGGGAACATTCTGTTACAAGGTACAAGGTACATGACCCAAAGATAAAGTGGCACAGTGTGTGTTGAAGGTGAACTAAGATTAGTTAAAATATATATTGCTAACTTCAGTGCAATGACTACATTAATTTAAAAAAGATAACTATAATGACTAAAGTAAAATAGGAGATAAATAGAATTATATAAAATACTCCATAAAACAAAGAAGTCAGAAAAAATAGGGGAAAAAGATACAACAAATACAATGAACAGAAAACAGATACAACTATATCAGTAATTACTTTAAGTGGGAATGATCTATGCATGCAAATTAAGTGACAGAGAGTGTCATAGTCTAATGAAAGACAACTTTGTCATCTATGAAAACCCATTTTAAGTGTAAAGACAAGTTAAAATTACAGGACAGATGAAGATAAACTATATGCTAACACTAATGAAAAGAAAACTGGAATAACTATAATAATTTGAGACCAAGACTTTGGAGCAAAGAAAGTTATGAGCAACAAAGAGGGTATTACATAGTGATAAAGGCATCAATTCTCCAAGATGATGTAGTACTATGTGTGTATGGACCTAACAATAGAGCATCAAAATACACACAGCAAAATTGATAGAACTACAGAAACAACAAACACATTCACTGTTACAAAAGCCGAGAGAACATTTTCTGACATTCTGGGGCCATTGTTAGCCTAATACCAAAACTATTTTTTAAAATTACTAGGTAGAAAATAAATCTCTTGTGAACATAGAAGCCAAAATACTCCAAAACTATAAGCAGTAGAATCTAATATACAATATATTTGGCCTGATCACACTATCTTGAAGCCATGCTTTCAGAAGTTGCCTTTGAAACAGTCTCACTTTTTTGAACCTGAGGAATCGTCACTCATGAAGGCATTGTAAACATCTTCTGAAGTGATGATGAATTATATGTGTTAATGCAGCTAGGCTATGGTATACAGATGTTTGATAAAACACCAGACTAGATGCTGCTGTGAAGGTATTTTTAATATCTGATTAAAACTGAAGTCAGTAGACCCTGATTAAAGCAGATTACCCTCCACAGTGTGGGTATATCCCCATGCAATCAGTGAAAGACTTAAAACAAAAAGACTGAGGTCCCCTGAGGTCTTCTGAGAAGCAAGGACTGCTTCCAGACTACCTTCAGACTCAGCACCCGACATCAATTTTTCCCTGGGCCTCCAACTTGCTGTCCTGCCCTGTAAATTTCACATTTGTCAGTCTCCACAATCACATCAGTGAATTCCTTAAAATAAATCACTATTTGTCTATCTGGTTATCTATCTATCATCTATCTATCTATCTATCTATCTATCTATCTATCTATCTATCTAATCTCTACATATATCATTAAACATCCAATTAAAACAAAAGAAAATATTTTAGGTAATTTATTTTGCTTCCTAAGCAAGGTAAGCACTACATCTCCTCCCCACCGTTTGACTTTTATTTTAATTTCTGGGGTACATGTGCAGGATTCACAAGTTTGTCACATAGGTAAACATGTGCCGTGGAGGTTTGTGGCACAGACCAACCCATCACCTTGGTATTAAGCCCGGCATCCATTGCCTATTCTTCTTGATGCTCCCCCTTCCCCACTTGAGGACCCAGTGCATGTTGTTCCTCCTAGTGTGTCCATGTGTTCTCGTCTTTCAACTCCCACTTAAAAGTAAGAACATGTGGTGTTTGGCCTTTTATTCCTGCATTCAATTGCAGAGAATGACAGCTTCTAGCTCCATTCGTGTCCCTGCAAAGCACATGATCTTTTTCCTTTTTATGACTGCATAGTATTCCATGGTGTATATGTACTACATTTTCTTTATCCAGTCTATCATTTATGGGCATTTTGGTTGGTTCCATGTCTTTGCTATTGTAAACAGTGCTGCAATAAACATAAGTGTGCATGTGTCTTTATAGTAGAATGATTTATATTCCTTTGGGTATATACCAGGTAATGGGATTGCTGGGTCAAATAGTATTTCTAGTTCTAGATCCTAGAGGAATTGCCACACTGTCTTCTACAATTGTTGAACTAAATTATATTCCCACCAACAGTGTAAAAGTGTTCCTATTTCTCCATATCCTCACCAGCATCTATTGCTTCTTGACATTTTAATAATTGCCATTCTGACTAGCACGAGATGGTATCTCACTGTGGTTTTGATTTGCGTTTATCTAATGACCAGTGATGTTGAGCTTTTTTCATGTTTGTTGGCTGAATAAATATATTATATTGAAAAGTGTCTATTCATGTTCTTTGACTACTATTTGATGGACTTTTTGTTTTTTCCTTGTAAATTTGTTGAAGTTCATTGTAGATTCTGGGTAATAGAATCTACTATCTTGGAAAGATCTTCTCCCACTCTGTAGGTTGCCCGTTCACTCTGATGAGAGTTTCTTTTGCTATGCAGAAGCTCCTTAGTTTAATGATATCCCATTTGTCAATTTTGGCTTTTGTTGCAATTGCTTTTGGCATTTTCATCATGAAGTCTTTGCCCATGCCTATGTCATGAATGATATAGCCTAGGTTTTATTCCGGGTTTTTATGGTTTGAGGTTTCACATTTAAGTCTTTAATCCATCTTGAGGTAATTTTTGTATAAACTGTAAGGAAGGACTCCAGTTTCAGTTTTCTGCATATGGTTAGCCAGTTTTCCCAGCACCATTTATTAAATAGAAAATCTTTTCCCTGTTGCTAGTTTTTGTCCGGTTTGTCGAAGATCGGATGGTTGTAGATGTGTGGTGCTATTTCTGAGGTCTCTATTCTGTTTCATTTGTCTCTATGTCTGTTTTGGTACCAGTATCATGCTGTTGGTTACTGTAGCCTTGTAGTATGGTTGGAAGTCAGGAATGTAATGCCTCCAGCTTTGTTCTATTGGCTCAGGATTGTTTGGCTCTATGAGCCCTGTTTTGGTTTCATATGAAATTTAACGTAATTTTTCCTAATTCTCTGAAGAATGTCAATGGTAGTTTGATGGGAATAGAACTTTAGGCAGTATGACCATTTTCAGGATATTGATTCTTCCTATCCATGAGCATGGAACTTTTTTTTCCATTTGTTTATGTCCTCTCTTATTTCATTGAGCAATGGTTTGTAGTTCTCCTTAAAGAGGTCCTTTGCATTCCTTGTAAGTTGTATTCCTAGGTATTTTATTCTCTTTGTAGCAATTGTGAATGGGAGTTCATTCATTATTTGGCTCTCTGTTTATTATTGGGGTATAGAAATGCTTGGGGTTTTTGCACATTGATTTTGTATCCTGAGGCTTTGCCTAAGTTGCTTATCAGCTTAATACATTTTGGGGCTGAGATGATGGGGTTTTCTAAATGTAGAATCACATTGTCCACAGCGACAATTTGACTTTTTCTCTTCCTATTTGAAAATCCTTTATTTTATTTTTCTCTTGCCTGATTGCGCCGGTCAGAACTTCCAATACTATATTAAATAGGAGTGGTGAAGGGGGCATCCTGGTCTTGTGCCAGTTTTGAAAGGGAATGTTTCCAGCTTTTACCCATTCAGTATGATATCAGCTATGGGTTTCTCATAAAGAGCTCTTATTATTTTGAGATATGTTTCATCAATACATAGTTTATTGAGAGTTTTTAACATGAAGTGGTGAATTTTATCAAAGGCCTTTTCTGTATCCATTGAGATGATCATGTGGTTTTTGTCATTGGTTCTGTTTATGTGATGGATTACATTTATTGATTTTTGCATGTTGAAGCAGTCTTGCATTCAAGGAATGAAGCCAACTTGATCGTGGTGGATAAGCTTGTTTTTTGATGTGCTACTGGATTCAGCTTGCTAGTGTTTTATTGAGGATTTTCACATTGATGTTCATCAGGAATATTGGCCTGAAGTTTTCTTTCTTTTTTTTTTTTTTTTTTGTGAGTCTCTCAGGTTTTGGTATTGGGATGACGCTGGCCTCATAAAATGAGTTAGAAAGGAGTCCTTTCTTTTCAATTGCTTGGAGTTGTTTCAGAAGGAATGGTACCAGCTCCTCTTTGTATCTCTGGTAGAATTTTGCTGTGAAACCGTCTGGTCCTGGGCTTTGTTTTTGGTTTGTAGGCTGTTAACTGCGGTTTCAATTTCAGAAGTTGTTATTGGTCTATTCAGGGATTCAACTTCTTCCTGGTTTAGTCTTGGAAGGGTGTATGTGTCCAGGAATGTATCCAATTCTCCTAGATTTTCTTTTGTTTGCTTAGAGGTGTTGATAGTATTATCTGATGGTAGTTTTTCTTTCTGTGAGGTCAGTGGTGATGTCCCCTTTATCTTTTTTGTTTCTATTTGATTCTTCTATTTTTCTTCTTTATTAGTTTAGCTAGTGGTCTGTTTTGTTGATTTTTCAGAAAAACAGCTCCTGGATTCATTGATTTTTGTGTGTGTGTGTGTCTCTATCTCCTTCATTTCTGTTCTGATCTTAGTTATTTCCTGTTTTCTGCTAGCTTTTGGATTTGTTAGCTCTTGCTTCTCTAGCTCATTTAGTTGTGATGTTAGGGTGTCAATTTTAGATCTTTCCTGCTTTCTGATGAGGGCATTTAGTGCTGTAAATTTCCCCCTTGACACTGCTTGAGCTGTATCCCAGAGATTCTGGTACATTGGACCTTTGTTCTAATTGGTTTCCAAGAAGTTATTGATTTCTGCCTTAATTTCATTATTTACGCAGGAGCCATTCAGGAGAAGGTTGTTCAATTTCCATGTAGTTGTGTGGTTTTGAGTGAGTTTTTTAATCCTGAGTTCTTATTTGATTGCTCTGTGGTCTGAGAGACTGTTTGTTAAGATTTCCGGTCTTTTGCGTTTGATGAAGAGTGTTTTACTTCCAAATATGTGGTCAATTTTAGAATCAGTGCCCTGTGCCACTGAGAAGAATGTATAGTCTGTTGATCTGGGGTGGAGAGTTCTGTAGATGTCTGTTAGGTTCATTTGATCCAGAGCTGAATTCAAGTCCTAAATATCCTTGTTAATTTTCTGTCTTATTGATCTGTCTAATATTGACAGTGGAGTGTTAGTCTCCCAGTATTATTGTGTGAGAGTGTAAGTCTCTTTGTAGGTCTCTAAGAACTTGTTTTATGAATCTTGGTGCTCCCGTATTGAGTTCCTATATATTTATCATAGTTAGCTCTTCTTGTTGAATTGATCCCTTTACCATTATGTAATGCCCTTCATTGTCTTTTCTTTCTTTTATTTTTGTTGGTTTAAAGTCTGTTTTGTCAGAGACTAGGATTGCAACCCCTGCTTTTCTTTTTTTTTTTCTTTTTGCTTTCCATTTTCTTGACAAATTTTCCTCTATACTTGTATTTTGAGCCTATGTGTGTCTTTGTACGTGAGATGGTTTTCCTGAATGCAGCACACTGATAGATCTTGACTCTTTATCCAATTTGCCAGTCTATGTCTTTTAATTGGAGTATTTAGTCCATTTACATTTAAGGATAATATTGTTATATGTGAATTTGATCCTGTCATCATGATACTAGCTGGTTATTTTGCACACCATTTGATGCAGTGTCTTCCCATAGTGTCATTGGTCTTTATATTTTGGTGTGTTTTTTTCAGTGGCTGGTACTGGTTTTTCCTTTCCATATTTAGTGCTTCCTTCAGGAGCTTTTGCAAGTCAGGCCTGGTGGTGATGAAATCCCTCAGCATTTGCTTGTCTAGAAAGGGTTTTATTTCTCCTTTGTTTATGAAACTTAGTTTGGCTGGATTTGAAATTCTGGGTTGAAAATTCTTTTGTTTAAGAATGTTGAATATTGGTTCTCACTCTCTTCTGGTTTGTTGGGTTTCTGTTGATATATCTACTGTTATTCTGATGGGCGTTCCTTTGTAGGTGACTTGGTCTTTCTTTCTGCTTGCCCTTAATGTGTTTTGTTTTTGTTTTTGTTTTTTTCATTTCGACCTAGGAGGATCTGATGATTATGTGTCTTGGGGTTGATCTTCTTGTGGAGTATCTTACTGGTGTTCTCTGTATTTCCTGAATTTGCATGTTGGCCTGTCTTGCTAGGTTGGGGAAGTTCTCCTGGATAATATCCTGAAGTGTGTTTTCCAGTTTGGTTCCATTCTCCCCATCTCTTTCAGGTGCTCCCATCAATTGTAGTTTCGGTCTTTTTACATAGTCCTGTATTTCTCAGAAGCTTTGTTCATTCCTTTTCATTCTTTTTTCTCTAATCTTATGTGCATGACTGTTTTCAGCAAAATAGTCTTTCAACTCTGCTATCCATTATCCTACTTCGTTGAGTTGGCTATTGATACTTTTGTATGCTTCACAAAGTTATCATGCTGTGCTTTTAGCTTGATTAGGTCGTTTATGTGTCTCTCTAAACTGGTCATTCTAGTTAATCACTCCTGTAACCTTTGATCAAGGTTCTTAGCCTCTTTGCATTGGGTTATAACATACTCCTTTGGCTCAGCAAAGTTTGTGAGTACCCATCTTCTGAAGCCTACTTCTGTCAATTTGTCCATCTCATCCTCTGTCCAGTTCTGAGCCCTTGCTGGAGAAGCATTGCGATCATTTGGAGAAGAAGAGGCACTCTGACCTTTTGGATTTTCAACATTTTTTGTTGATTCATTCTCTTCTTTATGAGTTTGTCTAGTTTCAATCTTTGAGGCTACTAACATACTCTTTTAGCTCAGCAAATTTTGTTGCTACCCACCTTTGACCCTTGGATGGACTTTTCATGGGAACTTTTCTTGTTGATGTTTTTGTTGTTGCTTTCTGTTTGTTTCTTTTTCTTACTATGGTCAGGTCCCTCCTTTGTAGGGCTGCTGTGATTTGCTGGGGATTCACTTCAGGCCCTATTCATTTGGTTCACTCCCGCATCCAGATATGTCACTCAAGAAGGCTGGAGAACAGCAAAGATGGGTGCCTGCTTCTTCCTCTGGGATCTCTGACCTCCAGGGGCATTGACCTTATGCTGGTAGGAATGTTCCAGTATAAGGTGTCTGATAATCCCTGTTGGAGGGTCTCACCCAGTTTGGTGGCATGGGGGAGCAGGACATGTTTAACAAAGCCCTTTGACTTTCCCTTGGTGGAGGGGTGTGTTTCACTGGGGGGAAACCCACTCATTTTCCAGATTCCTCAGCACTAGCAGGAGGAAAGATTAAGTCTGCTGGCTCGTGGAGAGTGCAGCCACCCCTCCTCCTAGGGTTTCAGACCCATAGAGATCAGAGTTCTGTCCCTGAGCCTCTGGTTGAAGTTGTCCGAGTTCCTGTAGGGAGGCCTTACCCAGTGAGGAGGGATGGGTCAAGCTCAGGCCTGAAGAGGCATTCTGTCTGCAGTCTGACACAGCCAGTGTGTTGGGCTGTGTGGGATACCTCTTGGAGATTAAACTGTGTAACCTTCCCAGCTCCAGTAGGGGAAAAATGTGGCCTGGAGCTATAGCGATGGCTGCCAGCCTTCCCCTGCCCTGGGAGTTCACTGTGTTAGGTGACTATCAGTCCCAGTGTTGGCTGCTGCCCCTCCCTCAAGATGCTCAAATGGCTTAGGCAACAGACAATCACAGCTGTGGTGCTGGTCACCCTTCCCCCCAGATGCTCAGCAGGCGTAAGCAGATTCTAGCTTAGTGGCTGTTGAGAATCTGCTTGGTTCTGTGCTTGGGACCCTAGACCCTGGAGGCATGAGCTCATGAGTGGGATCTTCCAATCTATGGGTTGTACAGTTCCATGCACGTTTCCCAGGCTGGGTAGCACACTTACTAACCACCTCACTTGGTTTGGGGTGGGAGTTCCCCTGCCCTGTGTGGCTCTCAGGCTGCATGGTTTGGTCCCCAAGAGGTATCCCACACACCCCAACACACTGGCTGTGTCAGACAGAGTGCCTCTTCAGGCCTGACCTTGACCCATTCCTCTTCACTTTGTGGGTCCTCCTCACAGGAACTCTGACAACTTCAGCCAAAGGCTCAGGGACAGAACTCCGACCTCTATGGGCCTAAAACCCTAAGGGGCCTGAAACTCTCAAGTGGCCTCCAGCATCACACTGCTCTTCCTTCCTCTCTGTGGGTCATGCCAGCGGTATAGTTAGTTCTGATGACAGAATCTGAACCTCAGTTGCTGGTTCAGGTTTCAAATGCTGTTTTGTCCCCAGTTGCTCTCAAAGTGGGTGTAATGTACTTCAACACATCCCATAGTTTCTTCCCAAGCTCTCAATTACATGGTTGAAATAATATATTCAGCAACTAGCAGAAACACACACTGGATCCCAGACATGTGGAACGAGGGCTATTTTGATAGTAAATGTAAGAGGATGTCATGAAAGGGCTCCTACCTAATTAAAGTGTAAGCCAAAAAAAATATGGAATTTTAGAGATAAGTGTTACCACTGAGGCCCAGAAAAATGCAGCTGTGGAGGTTTCTATCATGTGACTTTTCAACTTGATTCCATGTCTTTGCTATTGTGAATAGTGCCACAGTGAATATACTTGTGAATGTATCTTTATGATAGCATGATTTATATCCCATTGGGTATATACTCAGTAATGGTATTGCTGGGTCGAATGACATTTCTGCCTCTAGATCTCTGAAGAATCACCACACTGTTTTCCACAATGATTGAACTAATTAACACTCCCACCAATAGTGTAAAAGCATTCCTTTTTCCACATAGCCTCACCAGCATCTGTTGCTTCTTGACTTTTTAATAATCACCATTCTGACTGGCATGAGAGAGTATCTCATTGTGGTTTGGATTTGCATTTCTCTAATGAGAAATTAGCACTGTTGAGCTGTTTTTCATATGTTTATTGGTGACATGAGTGTCTTTTTTTGAGAAGTGTCTGTTCATGTATTTTGCCCACTTTTTAATGTGTTTTTTGTTTGGTTTTTCTCTTGTAAATTTGTTTTAAGTTCCTTGTACACTCTAGATATTAGACCTATGTCAGATAAATAGATTGCAAAAATTTTCTCCCATTCTGTAGGTTGTCTATTCCCTCTGATGATAGTTTCTTTTACTGGGTAAGCACTAAGTTTTACTGAAGATTTTACTTTTTATATGAGCACATATTATAATCATTTTGAAGTTACTATTATAAATATTTCAGTAAATAATTTATAATGTTGTGTTGGAGTTTTTTCGTTCCAGCTCAAGGTCAAAATTCATGTTCATTTGGGAATCTCAACACCAAAAATGTCAACGGCATGTAGGAGCTCAGTAATTAATAATTTTTGGATGAATGAATGATTACATCATCATATAAATATGTATGTTTACTGTTATTTTAAAATATAGCTCAATGATTTCCTTGCTTCAAAAATAGTATTGCCTTCTGTGTGTATAATGGGTTCAGTGCTGCTGGTTTTAAATCATTTCACTTGAGTCACAAAATCTGATTACCAAATTAGGAAAGACAAAAAAAAACCTCTCTCTGAATAAATGGATCTCAAAATTAATAGGTATTTGGAGCTATGAAACATTTTATAAATGATTTTGTCCAACCCTCTAATTTTATAGATAAAATAAATATTTGTATGGGTTAATTTGTATGGGATAATCTTATTATAAATAACAGATTATTTGAGAGTTACTAAAGTAAGACTCAAAAAAATTAAATTTATTTTCTGGTATACCAGAGGAAAGGTACATTATTTTAAACAAGCTGTTTACCAATCTGGGTCTGTTCTATAATATGTAAAATTGCATTAGAGAATTACAAGCATTTAATTGATTGATAATGTTACATGAATTTTCTTACCTATAAAAATCATAAAAATGTTTGTTTCTATCACTTACTACACCTACAAAGACATAAAATATGATGCTGTGTCCAATAACTGTTTCTATTAAGGTTTTCTTTAGCTTACTGGTTAAACTTAGCACAAATCCCAAAATATGTTCCAAACAAGTGAAATGACCAAAACCATGTATTATAATTTATTTTTGTCAATGACAAAAGCCTTGAAGTAAACAACACATGCCATTTAGAACTGTTGCCAATGGTTTTATTAGAAACGCAATAAGGGAATCTAACAGAGTAAAATGGTTTCACCATCAAATAACATAACGGGTCATAAAATGACTACATCATGTGTTTTCTCACAGTAAACTTCATTACCTAGAAATGAATCGAAAACTGCTCTTTGGATTTTTTGTTTGTTTGCTTCATTTTATCTGCTGACAGCCTCTATTAATGAAAGAAACAGAAACAAAGCTCTCAGGAAGAGAAAAGTCCCTGGAACTTCCTACTACTACAAAGGTTATAGTATTACTATTTTTTTCCCCTTTCTTCTTTCAACCTCTACTGTGAAAAATAAAGTGGGATGAAAACCTTCATTTCCTTTAGAAGTACTTATGCAGTACTGGGATTTTTTCCCCCTATAATTTTAATAAATTTTGGTTGTTAGTGTTTTTGTTCTAATTTCACTGTTAGCAATGATTTGTTAGCACCTGTTGTCTCAAATTTATCAAAAGATATAATTTTGTTGAGATACACAGCATAAGATGTCTAAGGTTGTAGATGAAGATTTTTCATGCAATTGCTTCTCGCTTTGTATTACCCTTTTAACATAGGGGAAAAGTTCATAAGATAAATGAAACATTGTGGAGGAGAAAGCATTAAACTGAATTACCATTTCAGATGGGCCATTCAAATACTGCCTCCATTTATTCCCTTGCCTGGTAGAACAGTTGGCCAAGGTTGAGGGTGTGGAATACAGGAAATGAAAAATCAGAATTTTCTGGAAAATTTTGTTTAAAGTTCACACATTCTGACAGTGTCTCTCTAGAGATGGCTAGAAGGCCAGGAGAGGTAATGCAAATTTTAATTTTTCCTTTGTTTGACTTCCTTTTTATTTCATTCACCCAAAAATAGTTTCAAAAACTTTCTTCCCTCTTTTTCCAAAATTCCTCATTGCAATATCCCTAACACAGAATAGATGAATTTTGCTGCACAGGAGATCTTCTTACTAGGAAAAATTTATATTTTTGGCTACATTTCTCTTTTTATATCTTTTGTTTTCTTCCCTGGTTGATTACCTTGATGTTCTTAGAAATGGCCCAGAAAGCGCCTGGGCATGGTGGCTCACGCCTATAATCCCATCACTTTGGAAGTCCGAGGCAGGTGCATCACAAGGTCAGGAGATCGAGATTAGTCTGGTCAATATGGTGAAACCCCGTCTCTACTAAAAATACAAAAATTAGCCTGGCATGGTGGCGGGTGCCTGTAGTCCCAGCTACTCGGGAGACTGAGGCAGGAGAATCGCTTGAACCTGGGAAGCAGAAGTTGCAGTGAGCCGAGATCACACGACTGCACTCCAGTCTGTGTGACAGAGTGAGACTGTGTCAAAAAACAAAACGAAACACAACAAAACCCAGAAAGCAACAGCAGCAGAGAATTGGCAATACCTACTAGTTAAGAGGGAGCAGATGAACTGAAACTGTGAAGACACTCAGCTAATACAATTGAAACTGTGAAGACACTTAGCTAATACATGTCAACTGATATTTCTTTGATTAGTTTTTAAAAATAAAATATAGTCATTTGAAACTCAGAGTCAGTTTTGAATTTGTTGCCATGCAATTTTCTATTTTCTGGTGACAGTAGCATGATTTGAGAGCTGCAGATTGACGGTAGCCAGAAAGTCGCATTTAATGAATCAGAAAGGAAAAATTAAACGTTTTTCCAATTTGCTGAATACATCAAATGCCATGGAAAGGGGAGAGGTGAATCTGACAGCATGATTAGTTTCTTTTGCACTTCTTAAGGACTACTTAAGGTTTCATTCTGTGTGTCGCTTATCAAGCCACAAAATTCTAAGGAACACTTTGCCTGTTTTGTACTTGGTATTCATAATGGAATAAAATTTCCTTTGAACTTTCTATCACAGGCCAATCTTTTTCCATACTTCAGAAATCCTGTATTTAAATCAACCTCAACTTCGCAAAAAAATAATAATTTAAAAATCTCTGAATCAAAATTAAACTAGAAAGAAACTTCTAAGGCATGAAATGGAGAGGAAGTGAATAGATGATTCAAGTTAGACCATTTCCAGAGAGGAAGGTAGATACCAGAGCTTATAATAAGTTTTTTCTTTAGAAAATTCATTGAGAATGCAGTATTTTATACAAAGTATACTTAAATTACATGTTTTAAGTTGATTACTAATGATATATTTTATATTTTTGAAAATCAAATTTACCCTTTTATTCATTCTATACATGCACACACATATATACTACTAATCACAGTAATTAAAAAGTTACTGAATTTAGCAAATAAAATTATTTTTTGCTCTAAGAGAATAATTATTGCCCTGATCAGCTAGAGAAGTGTTGCATTCCTTATCTCACTACTGGAATAACTACCTGTCATTTATCCCGACCTTCAGACTCTCTGTCATACCCATGTACGATTCTACTCAATTATCACTGGCTATTTTCTCTCTACATAGCACACAGCAGGGGAAACTTCAAAGGAGTTTTTAAAAGGAAAAGAGAAAAATAAAAGCCTTTAAATGATTAAATATGTATGTTTATATAGACACATATATTTTGTAATATTAAGCTTAAAGGTGGATGAATTTCAAAAGAAAAAGGTGACTTTTTGAAAGGAAGAGAGGCTAAGATAAAAGAAAATACAATCAGGTTAAAACAAAGAAGCTTCCTAAACAGAACCTTACCTAAGATAAGATTTAGTTTCTCTTAGGTGATGAAAGACTTCTCAAAAGGATTAACCCTGAAAAATCACAAATCACCAGAAGAACAAAGAAAATTTGTGAAAAGGTGAGGGGAGGAAAAGCAACCCCATCAAATACAGTTTATGTTTATTTCCTGATTTGATTTCATTTAGTTATAAGTAGCAATATAAGGTCAAAGCCTTTTAATTCACTGTTTTCTCATTAAAAGAATCCTTTTATTCATTTTAAGGTTGTCTGTTCTAGTAATCAGGTCCTGACCCTAACTATCCCCTGCCTCCATCCAAGCTATTAGAATGATCTGAAAATAAACTTCTCTATCATGTAATAAGAGCTTAAGAAATTCTAACTGCCTCTCTGAGGCATTGCACTCAAAGGCTAATTTTGTGGAGAATGTAAGAGAGAAGATGGACACCAATATATTGAGTCTATGGTTGGAACTACCAAGGGAAAAGGAGAGCTGACTGGATCTCTGGGGTTTGCTGCAAAGAAAAAAGAAGGAGCAAAGCAGATGTCAGCTTGAAAAGAGTCCCAGGGCTTAATTATGGCAAAAGGATACAGGAATCCTTGACAGTCATCCTGAGGCATCTTTATGTCAGTGGAGTTTATATGTGTGTAATGTTTCACTTCTTAAATTTTTGAATGAAAAATGTGGAAAATCACAGAAAGCAAAGTTTTAAAAATCCTATTATTTTCTTGTTTAAAAACAAAGTAAAACTATTGCCACTTCTGAACTTCCTTTCATTAATACATCCAATTTTTAACTAAGTTTAAAAATTTATTATTTGTGAAAGATGAAAAGGAAAATTAGAAAATAATACAGTGCATAATCACATCTCAAGAATAAAATACTAAGGAATAAATTTATCCAAGGTGGAACAAGACTTGCACACAGAAAACTCCACAATATTAGTGAAAAAAATTAAGAAAAAGCTGAATAAATGGAAGACATCTTGTGGTCATGGTTTCTAAGATTTAATATTATGAAGATGGAAATATTCCCCCAAACCATTTACAGATTCAATATAATCCCTATTAAATGCTTAACATCCATCTTAGCAGAAATGGAAATGTCATTCCTACAATTTATATGAAATTTCAAGGACCTCTGGGTAGCCAAAAATATCTTGAACAAGAAGAACAACGTTGGAGGTGTATTGTCTGCTCTCACACTGCTAATAAAGACATACCCAAGACTGGGTAATTTATAAAGGAAAGAAGTTTAATGGACTCATGGTTCCACATAGCTGTGGAGGCCTCACAATCATGGTGGAAGGCAAAAAAGGAGCAAAGTCACGTTTTACATGGTGGCAGGCAAGAGAGCGTGTTCAGGGGAACTCACCTTTGTAAAACCATCAGATATTGTGATACTAATTTACTATCATGAGAACAACACAGGAAAGACAAGCCCCCATGATTCAATTACCTCCCGCTGGGTCCCTTCCACAACACATAGGAATTATGGGAGCTAGAATTCAAAATGGTACTTGAGTGGGGACACAGAGCCAAACCATATCAGGAGGAAACACACTTTCTGATTTTACACCTTTCTACAAAGCTACAATACTCAAAACAGTGTGGTAATGTCACAAGCATAGGAGTGCAGATCAATGCAATAGAAACTGGAGTGCAGAAATAAACCTGTATGTCTGAGATCGATTGATTTTGATAGGGTGCCAAGGTCATTCAATAGAAAAAATATGGTCTTATCAACTAATGGTGCTGGAACAACTGAAGAGTCACATGCAAAAGAATTAAATTGTACTCTTACCTCACACTATATAGAAAGTATATCAAAGACATAGCATAAAAACTAAAACTATAAAACTCTTGAGGAATACATGGCTTAAATCTTTATGAAATTAAATTGACAATGTATGTATAATATCACATGAAAAGCAAAAGCAACAATTGAAAAAATAGATAACTTGGACTTTATCAAAATTAACAATCTATATGCATCAAATAACACTGTCAAGAATGTTGGCTAGGCCCAGTGGCTCAAGCCTGTAATCCCAGCACTTTGGGAGGCTGAGACGGGCGGATCACGAGGTCAGGAGATCGACACCATCCTGGCTAATATGGTAAAAGCCCGTCTCTACTAAAAAATACAAAAATCTAGCCGGGTGAGGTGGTGGGCGCCTGTAGTCCCAGCTACTCGGGAGGCTGAGGCAGAAGAATGGCATAAACCCGGGAGGCGGAGCTTGCAGTGAGCTAAGATCCAGCCACTGCACTCCAGACTGGGCGACAGAAAAAGACTCCATCTCAAAAAAGAAAAAGAATGTAAAAAGATGACCCTCAGAATGTGAAAAACGTTTGCAAATTTTCTTATAAAGATACAGCATCCAGAATACATATGTATATAATATATATACATATACACACATATATACACACACACATATATATATGAGTTTATATATATAAAGTCTTACAGATCAACAACAGAAAGACAAACAAAAAAAACTGAAAATTATAAAAGAGTAAGAAAGGATTTGAGTATATACTTCTCCAGAGAAGACATTCAAATAATTAACGAGCGCATGAAAAGATGTTCAACATCATTAGTAATTTGGGAAATGTAAATCAAAACCACAATGATATACCACTTCACTAGGTGGCTATCATAACTATTATTTTTAATATCAAGTGTTGGCAAGGATGTGCACAAATTTGAACCCTCATAGGTTGCTGGAATGCAAAGTGATGCAAGCATTGTGGAAAGCAGTTTGGTAGTTCCTAATTATGTTATACATAGAATTTATATATAGCCCAGCAATTTCAAACTTAGTTACATACTACAAAGAATTCAAAGCAGGTATTCAAACAAAATTTGTGCAAAAATGTCCATAGCACTTTATTAATAATACTCAAAGGCAGAAGCAACTCAAATATTCACAACTGACTAATTGATAAACAAAATATCCATAAAATGGAATATTATTCAGACATAAAAAAATGTGACGTTCTGATGCATAGTATGACATAGATAAACCTTGAAAACATTATGCTGGATGAAAGAAGCCAGACACAATAAGCAACATATTATATGACTCCATTTATGTGAAATATCCAAAATAGGTTCATTTATATAGGGAAAAAAAACCAGATTAGTGGTGTCCAGATGTGAGAGAAGAGAATGGAATGTGACTACTTGATGAGTGTAGGATTTGTTTTTGAGATGATGAAAATATTTTGAAAATAGATAATAGTGATGGTCACACAACTTGGTGATTGTACTAAATGCCACTGAAGTGTAAGATAATTAAAATGGTAAATTTTATGATATGTATATTTATCAAAATAAAAATACAAGTAAATTCATATTAAAATAAAATAGCTTACACTTTATATTGTTAAAATGTTATGAAGTTTCTAAAGATCGATTCATATCTACCCATATCTACATGTACACAATGTTCTGCCAATTTGCTTTTATTGTCTGAAAATATCTCTTGAATGTCTTTCCAGGACAGTCTATGTAGGTGGATCAGCTATATTGATAAATAATATTGTTCATGGAAAATACTATTTTAATGTATGAACGTGCTGTATACTTTAAACCACTGAAGTCTCACATTGAAGACTGTGTGATGACAAGATGGTAGGACTAAGCTCCTTTCATGATCATGGTGCTGCCTATCAGCCTCTTGTAAGTGATAGAGAAAAACAATATGCCATTTAAGCGCCCATTACATCCTTTTTTATCAATTACAGTCAAATCCAATTTTTGAAATGTGTTGATTTTTTTTCACTACCAAGTTGCAATGAGTATCTTTACAAAGATCTCTGCACACTTGTACCATTCTTTCTATGAGAGAATGATAGAAGTGGAACTACTAAATTACTTTCAACAAAGTTTTCACTGATTTATATTACAGATAAATTGCATGTGTACCTACTTTTCTCACACTTGCAGGACCTACATATTTTCCAATATTCAATGATTTTGTTCCCAAAAAAATAAAAAAGAATTATATAATGAATCTTATAATGTGTATGTTTGGATTTCCTTAGTAGTTAGTAAACCTTAGCATAATATCCTGGTTTACTGTTGATTTACATTTCTTTATAAATCACATGGTCATACTCCCTATCAGTTAGCTTTTGTGCAAAGCAACGTTTATCATTTTTCTGAGTGTGTGGTTCTCCGGAGGCTTGCTGGGAATTAGGTGGTCTGCTATGCCCTCACAGCACATGTCCAAAGGTTGGCATAATGTCAGCGGGCATGATAGCAGTGGCTCAGTCCAAATAGCTTTCATTTTCAAGCAGATTTTCCTGGCATTTTTGAAATAAATTGTCTCCGTTCCAAAAGCAGAAGAGCTCACCAGAGAAGTCTGAAAGCCACTGTAAGGATTCTTGAGGCTTTTGCCTAGAATTTGCATTGCTTCTATGTCTTTTGTTGAGAAGTGTTTGTTCATGTTCTTTGCCCACTTTTAAACTGGGTGGTTTTCTGCCTGTTGTTTTGTTTAAGTTTGTTATAGATTCTGGATATTAGATCGTATTTGAATGTACAGTTTGCAAATATTTTCTCTTGTTCTGTGGGTTTTCTGTTTACTCTGTGGATAGTTTCTTTTGCTGGGCAGAAGATCTTTAATTAAGTCCCACTTATCAATTTTTGTTTTTGTTGCAATTGATTTTAGGGACTCAGACAAACCTTCTTTGCCAAGGCCGAAAGGGGAGGGAAGGAGGGGAACCAGGGTTGAAAAATTACCTATCTTGTACTATGATCATTACCTGGGTAATGGGATCCATACCTCAAACCTCAGCATCATGCAATACACTCATATAACAACTTTGCAAATGTCCCCCCTGTATCTAAAAGTTTAAATTAAAAAGAAGAAAAATTAGCATTATATGACCCTGACTATATTCTATTGGTCAAAGCAATGACAAAGCCAGAAAAGATGTGAAAGTTAGGAAAATGGTCTCTACTTATATGACAGGACTTGTAAAATTCTGTGGCCATGGGTACAATCTATCTCTTGCTGTTTGTCCACATATCAGTTAGATTGTTTGTCACATTCTTACTAACAGTCAGTCTTTGTATATAAGCAAAGCTAAATTCTTCATCTATTATTTACTCAGCAAACATTTTCTCTCGTTTCTGTTTTCAACTTTATTTATGGTAACTCCCATTTTGCAAGCATTTATAAATTCCTATCCACTGTATCTGTCTCACTTTTCCTTTATGGTTACACACGGTTCCTAGGAAAGATCATGCCTATTCAAATAGCATTAAAGAGCATTTTTACTAGTAATTGTATTGTTTTGAAGCTGTTATTTTGGCCTGTGCTTTATCATTGATAATCTCTGGGAAGACAAAGGTTTCCTAGCTGCAGAAAGCAGGATCCTAGGAACTGACCCCCCAGATGTCCCTCACACTGCCTACTAGAAAACCCGAGCCCAGAAGGAAGTGACTTCTGAAGGTCTTTCTTCAGTGGCAGAACTCCTGGGAGAGATATGCACATATTCTTTCCATAAAATGAATCCGACTGTACTTCTGTGACGATGCTGGAGGGCAGCCTCACAGACACTGTGGTTCCACAGCAGCAGACAGCCACTGGCTCCGTTTAGGATGCACAGCCACTGAGCAGCTGTGCTCCATCACCTGGAGACAGTACATCCGCATCTGTGGGGTGAGGACAGAGAGGATGCCAATGACACTCATGCCCTATAATGGGCGAACAGCTGCTTCTATAAAGTAATTAAAGCTGGGACTGGCCTTCTAATTCTGCTGTGGTACTTTGACGCATTAATCACAATCTCATATCCTCCAAAATGTGCTCCATTGTTCCCTTGAAGAAGTCAAGGCCTATACATTTTATATGGCAGGAAACTAAAATCAACAGCATTTGATTATAATCTAATACGCTGAGCTCTCTGGATATTGATTAGCTGCTTAAAGCTACCTTGGTTTACTTAAAATTTCTGTCGAGCCCAAGAATATCTTTTAGAAAACAATTCTAAGTACTTAGTTGATCTTACATGGTTTTAGTAAAACATGTAAGTATGTAAAAACTTTATTCTGAGATAAGCACACTTTAAAGCTTATTTAATAGCAGTTGAAATAGGCTTTTGAAATTTAAATTTTATCATATTGGAAAACAAAGTCTAAATGTTGTGGGAGAAAAGACTAAGAGAACAATTGCTTCTTTTCACTAGTAACCTTTCATTTGTTCCTATTTTATCTATAATTTTGTAAGTGCCTACTTTGCAGGATGACCTATCCTGAAGTAGGAAAAAATTGTAACACAAAAACTTAAAAAAAAAAATAATAGACTTGCTCTGAGGGCAAAAAAATGTCAGTAAAGTATGCATTTAGAATAATGACTTATGTTAGAGTGGTTACATTGCTGGTGTTCTCTTATATTGGTACAGAAGAGATAATTTAATAAGTAGATGGTAGTAATAGGGATTTAATAAACATTTAAAAATTCAAATTAAACAATTCACTTTCCATGAGTATTTATTTTCTGATATCAAATTCTTCACTTTTGAAGTTATTATATCCTCTACTTGAACAAAGAGAGTTAGAGAATGCAAATAGACAAGGTCATTATCTCTGTCATTTCACTATATTTGTTAATGCCCTTGCCTGAACATCATCTGACTTGTTTCTGGGACTGACAAACCAGGGAAGGAAAATAGCTGAGTATGGATGGGGCAGTCCACAACTATTAAGATGTTTAGAATGGACAAATAATGAAGTGGCCATTTAGCTCATTCTATACCATATAATTTTGGTTTCAATTGCTAACACCAGGCGATTCAAGAAAAATTTGTTTTCAGTAGCATGGATTATGGTAAAGACAAGGGCACTGTGGAACGGAAAAATTAAGAAAAATAAGCAAACCTCACAATGCCTTTCAAAAAATTTTGATTGCTTAATTTGTGGCTGTGGGAGACAGAAATTAATAGAACAATATTATGGCCTCCAAGGAGCTTATTAGAGGAATTGAACAAATACAATGAAAAATGATTAGAAGAGTCTAAGTGAAGGCTCTAATGGGAAAGGAAAGCTATGATAGATGAGCACAGTGGTGCAGGACTGCTGGGGAGGGAAGCTGTGCTTCACTTCACAGAACTAAATAAGCAAGATATCCTTCCATGTTATCCAAGTCACAGATTACTTCAAAGGGTTAAATTCACAAGGATAAATGCAAAGTTTATTAGCAAACATAAGTAATAAAAGGGTTGATATTTCTACAAAATGCCTATGGTTTTGCTCATAATTATTAAAATTGAATACTTCTTCATAAGGCAGTTTGCACTAAATGCTCATCTTCATACTTATTTAAATATCAACAAAATCAGTTCTTTATATAATTGAAAATGCATATGCTGAGATTTAATTTATGACTCTACTAGCACATCTAAGCAGTATTATGCTTTTGTATACACATTTTTTCTTTAATTTAATTGCTTCTGGGACCCAAATTTGAGCAAACTTCTTTTTCACTCTAAAAATAGAAATTAAATGATAAAGTCTTGCATAGCAATACATCCTCTTAGTTTATACACAGTTATCCACACCAAACATGAATTTATCAGAAACTATGACTAGAAGAAAAGGAGGACATCAAAGAAGAATAAACATTGCTTTGGTGAATTTCTAACTTTTTAACCTTCTCTGGGGGAAAAATGGTCACAAAACAACAATCACAACAAATAACAACGAAAAAACAAAACCGATGAACAAAACAGAGACAATAATCTTATACACTGCATTGATAAATCATTCCAGATTTCTTTTTTTTTTTTTTAGTTCCATGTTTTCAAAGTTTTTCCCATATAATTTATCTTAAACAACATATGAAGTATGAACAGAAGTATTGTATACAGCTTCTAAGTTATCTACAACTTAAAAGTGAGCCAGTTATCCCAAACATTTCCTCTCTTTTCTGCCATTCTCCAGGGGTAAAATGTGAATGTAAACTTGAGCTAACTTGAATCCTTCAGAGAGGAAAACACTGAAAAAATGGTGAAGGAAAAGATGAAAAGGGTTCAACCATTCATAATCCCATGTATTGAAGCAGCTTGTCTGCTCCATGCCATATCCTACCCCCAAATTCACATTAGAGAGAAAAATAAACAATAATTCCTTTAGAGATTGGTGGGATCTCTTTATTTTAGCAACATAGACTATGAGCTTGCCAATAAACCTCTTCATTAGTAGGAATATTCTTCCTGTCTGATTTTAGACTTCAACAGATCGTCTTACTTGTCTTTCAGGTTTCAGGTTATGAATAACTTCTTCAGGAATTCTTTACTAACTCCTCTAATCCTGGTGTGATTGGTGAATTCTTATATACTCATGTTAGTGGACTTCTTATGTACTGCCTATTACAAAATTTAAGAAGATAATTGTTTAACAAATAGAGTAATAAATAGATGTCCTTATTATTTTCCAATTATGATTATCTTTTTAAAATATACATAAACTACTTTCCACCAAATACTGTTAAATACATTCTCTTGCAGCATATCACTTTGACCTTAAAATGTCAGAAACAAACAACAATATTTATAATTCTTTTTCAAAATGGAATATAATGACATATTAAGGCATACTTTTTGATCTGTAATTCTTAAAAAATGATCAGAGCAAAAGTGATGCAAAATCTTGGTGTGAAACTATGATAATGCTACATTTTACAAAAACATGTTAAAAAAAGAAAACATCTCATTTAAAATCCTTCATTATATTTCTTTAAGGAAGACATAATTTATCCAGTCAAACATGAAAATTTACAGATAAAGGCATTTTGACACTGCTGCTGGAAGCACATCCAACACAGAACTTTCAGACCACAATTTTTAATGTCTGAATAATCAAGTTTGCTTGATGAGTTAATCAATAAACACTTGAGAACATTTGTTGCTTTGTCATCTTTGAAATAAGTTTTCAGAATACCATTGAAACTTTTAGAATACTTTAAAAATACTTTCCTTTGGTGTTCAAGTGCCCCGTGGTTCTGGTATTGATATTTCTCGAAGACAGTATTCACTATATCGAGCTCTTTTATTGTACTATTTATATCCTTAATTGCCTGCAGAATCCTCACTCTGTCATTGAGCTCACTGGACATTTACTGTGAATTTGTGTAAGTGCTTGTGCCTTTCATTTGCATCCTGGAATTCTGGCTCTGGTCATTCAGTTATCTACTATTATACATTAACAGCTGCCATATGAAAAAGAAATCCTGTGATCTTACTGTTTATAGTTTTTTTCTCTAAAGTTGCCAAAACAATGTATTGTGTGAGACTAGGGTTTTCTTTATTGGCCTTAATGAAAGCCACTCTCAGTATCTGAGCTGCAGACAGATTTACTCGTTTTAGGTTTACTGACTTCATTATAAAGGACAGCCAGGAGGAAGACATGTATAGGGCAAAGTATGGGGCTGGGGTGAGGCGGAGCTTCCATGTCCTCTTTGGATACTCCACTCTCTCAGTACTTCTGTGTCACCACCCAGAACCTTCATTTGTCTTTATCTAGAATGAAAAAAAAGAAAGAAAGAAAAAAAGGAAAACCTTTGGAAATTCAACTAAAATTGCACTGAGAAGAAAGTGATGTTCTTAAAAGCATGTGTTACAATTAAGTGGAGATTAGCCAAGGAATACAAAGCTGGTTTGATATTTGACAATCAAGCCGTGTATTGTGGCGCATATTAACAGACCAAACAAGGACAATTACATGCTTGTCTCAATAACTACAGAAAAAAAAAGAAAAATTAACATCCATTTAAATTAAATCTTAGTGCACTAGGGATAGAAGGAAGCTTCCTTAAACTGAACAGGCAATCTATTTTAAAAACATAGTTGAAATAATGCTTAATTGTGAAATGCTGAATAGTTGTCTCCTAAGATCAGGAATAAGAATTTCTATTCTCAATGCTCTTTCCACATCATATCTGAATTTCAAGCTAGTATTATAAGGCAAGAAAATAAATAAAAGGCAAACAGATTTAAACAGCAGAAATACAACTGTCTCTATTAATGATAATACACATAGAATCTCCCATGTAATCTACCAGAAAAAAACTTCTAGAACTTATAAGTGAGTTTAACAAGATTGCAGGATATAAGTTAAATATATAAAAATTATTGCAAAAATAATGAATTCAAATCTACCTTTTAAAGTATTTACAATAGCACCAAAAATACTTACTTATACATACTATAAGATACAAGCAGGATCTCTATTGTTGAAAACTATACATCACTCTTAAAGGCAAACCAATGACAACTTAGATAAATGGAGAGTTGTATTTGTTCATGAATTTTAGAATCAAATAATTTTTAGTTGCCAATTATCCTCAAATTAATATGTAGATTCATTGCAATCCTAATAAAAATTACAGCAGGCTTCTTTGCAGCAAATGATAAAATTTACGTGGAAAAGCAGAAGGAATGAGAATAGTCAAAACAATTTTGTGAAAAAATAAGGTTGGAGGATGTAGAGGAAAAGTTAAATACTAAATTTGAACCCAATTGAACGTGGACACAAACAATAGTCATCAAATCCAGGAATAGGTTGTGTGAGTCCCTTGAGGCATTCATCCAGCACTGTTTAGGAGAAATCTCTATTTCAATCTATTCCTATATGTTAATTATTAAAAAACATCAGACAATCGCAGAAACAAGTTGACCTTGTTGTGTTCCTTGAGCCCAGTCGTGAAGGGCCCCCGTGACTGGTCCTCATGCCAAACAACTCGTTACAAAGAGAGCCAGGGTCCTTACAAAAAGAGCTAGGGTCCCAGGCTGCACTGAAGCTTCATGAGACCTCTCCTCTTCCGTGCACGGATGGGCGGCTGACTCTGGAGCCCAGGCTGTTGCTTCTGGGTCTGGTGATGAATCCTCCAGAGTTGGGTGAGTGTAAATATATATATACATATATATACATCTTTTCCCTTCTCCCCTGCCCATTGCAATTTGCTTATTATATCATTTGCTTATTATATCTGCATTGCCATTTACATAGGAAAAAGGTTGTTTACCATTAAAGGTATTGTGTGTGCGTCTTTTCTTTTCCCCTCATGCATTTCCTGCACAGAACAGAGGATAAACGTTACTGGATTTCAACTTATCTTACAGCAGCAATAATTGAGGCAGCTTGGTATTGATGAAAGGATAGACAGATAAATACATGAAATTACAACAGAGATTCTAGAAAAGGAGTCAAATACATATCATCAATGATTTACATATTATATATACATACATAAGGTATATATTGTACATATATACACATACACATATATACACATACACACATATATACAGTAAAATTCACAGATTTTAACTCTACTCTACAATGAAATTTAGCAAATGAATATACAAGTTCTCACATGCCAATAAAAATATAGAATTCATTATCCCTAGTAATTTCCTCTTGTCCCTTCCCAAACGATGTCATCTTCTCTAAGAAATAGCTGTTCTGATTTCAATTACTTTAGTAAAATCTTGCCCAGTTTTTAACTTAATTTGAATAGAATTATACAGCATTGACTCTTTCTTTGTATTATTTTGCTTTCTATAACATCTAATATTGATCCATGTTGTACCACCTATCAATAGCTAATTAGTTTTATTTTAAGTAACACGTTGGGTGAATATGCCAAAATATGCTTATCCAACCACCTGTCCGTAAACATTTGAGAGGTTTTTAATCTTTGACTATTGTGAATAAAGCTACTATAAATATTCTTCAGCTGATTTTTTTTTAAAGTTCTCTAATGAATAGCAGAACTGTGGGTCATAGGTTCATGCCTATTCAGATCTATCACAATCTGCCAAACAATTTCCCAAAGCAGTTGTCACATTTTACAATGCTGTCAGTAATGCATAAGTGTGTCCATTCCATGCCTTTTCTAATATTTAGTTTTGTAGGTCTTTTTTAATTTCAGGCATTCTAATGTGTGTGAAGTGAAATCTCTTTGTGGATTTAATTGATATTATTCATAGATTAATGATACTGAGCTTAATTTCATGTTCTTATTGGTCATTATCCTGTCTTCTTTTGTGAAGACATGTTCAATCTACTGCCCATGTTTTATTGGGTTATCTGTTATTGACTTGCCATGTTTTTCGTGTATATATTTATTATTGAGAATTTTTCACTGGACTTATAAAATAACACACAAATTATTTTCTTCTATTTTTAGAGCTTGTGTAAATTTAATACTATTTCTTTATTTAAATGCTTGGTAACATTTACCAGTGAAGACATTCCATGAATATTTATTACATTTATTTACATTCATTTACATTCATTAAATTTAGTTCATTTTATGACATTTTTAAATGTTACAATCTGTCACTTTTAGTAATTTGTGCCTTTCAAGGAACGTGTCTATTTAATTGACTTTGTTGAATATATTGACGTCAAGTTTTCATCTAATTTCCTTATAATCCTTTTAATGTGTATATGACCTTTAATGAAGTTCTTTTTTCATTTTTGATATTGCATATCTGTGTTTCTTCTTCCATTGATTGTTTTATTTATGAGCTTTTAAAATTAATACATCTTTTCGAAAAATCCACTTTTAGTTCTTTAATTTTCTTTTATTGTTTGACTTTTTAAAAATTTCACCAACTTTTGCTATTATTGTCATTATTTACTTTCTTCCACTTACTTTAGGTTTAATTTGTATTTTCTTTTAAACTAGCTTGATGTTAGCATAGTTACTTGATTTAATATCTTTCTTCTTTTTACTTACAAAAACAGTGAAATTCTTGTTTCCCTTTAATATTGCTTTACTTCCATTTCATAATTGTTTTTGAATTAATATACTTTAATATTTAGGGAAATTTTAGGTTTACAGACAAATTGATCAGACAGTACAAAGAGTTCCTACATACCCCCTCCTCAACCACATATGCTTGGTTTCCACCACTATTTACATCTCCATTGAGTGTAGTATTCTTGCTACAATTGATGAACCAATATTGATACAATATTATCCACAAGTCTACAGTCTGTATTAGGTTTCACTCTGTGTTGCATATTATTTGAGTTTTGAAATGTGAAATGACATGGATCCATCATTTCTATATCACACAAAGCCATTTAACTGCCCTTAACATCCTCTTTGTCCCACCTAACTTTTTCCGTCTCCCTAAATCCCTGGCAATCATTGATGTTTTTACTCTCTCCTTGGTTTTGCCTCTTCCAGATGTTATATAGTTGAAATCACATGGCATGTAGTCTTTACAAATCAGCTTCTTTCACTTAGTAATATACATTTAAGTTCCTGGTATGTCCCTTTGTGGCTTCATAAATCATTTCATTTTATCACTGAATAATATTTCATTTTCTGCATGTGTCACAGTTGGTTTACTCATTTACCTACTGAAAAGCATTTTGGCTGATTCTAAGTTTTAGCAATTATGAATACGGCTGCTGTAAACTCTAGTGTTCAGGTTTTGCTGTGGACATGTTTTCAGCTTCTTTGGAAAGAGAACAAGAAACTCTTGCTGGATCATATAATAAAAGTATGTTTATGTCCTGGTGGAGTGGCTCATGCTTGTAATCTCAATATATTGGGAGGCCGAGGTGGGCGGATCACCTAAGGTCGAGAGCTGGAGACTAGCCTGACCAATATGGAGAAACCCCATCTCTACTAAAAATACTAAAATGCCTGTAATCCCAGATACTCAGGAGGCTGAGGCAGGATAATTTCTTAAACCCGGTAGTCGGAGGTTGCGGTGAGCCAAGATTGCACCGTTGCACTCCAGCCTGGGCAACAAGAGTGAAACTCCATCTAAAAAAAAAAAAAAAAAAAAAAAAAAGTTTATTTTTTGTAAGAAACTGCCAAACTGTCTTCCGAAGTTACAGCACCAATTTGCTTTCCCACCAGCAATAAATTACAGTTCTTATTGCTTCACATCCTTGCTATCATATGTTGTTGTCAGTGTCTTGGGTTTTAGACTTTCTAATAGGTGAGTACTGGCGTCTCATCCTTGTTTTAATTTGCATTCCCCTAATGACATCTGCTGGTGAACATTTTTTCATACGGTTATTTGCCATCTGTATATCTTCCTTAATAGGTGTTTGTTCAAATATTTTGCCCAATTTTCAATTGGGTTTTTTGTTTTCGTATCCTTAAGTTTTAAGTGTCTTTTTAATTTTCAGTACTGGTGCTTTACCGGGTATAGTTTTTATTCCAGATGTTTTCTCCCTGTATATGACTTGTCTTTTCATTCTCACCATAGTGTCTTTCATGAACTGAGTTTTAAAAATTCAGACGAGGTCCAAATTAACAATTTTTTCTTTCATGGATCACACTTTGGTTTTTATGTCTAAAAAATTATCATCAAACTTAAGGTCACCTAGATTTTCTTCTATGTTATGTTCTAAGAGTTTCATAATTTAACACTTTGTGTTTATGCCTATGATCCATTTTGAATTATTTTTTGTGAAAGATGTAAAGCATTTGTCTAGACTTATTTGTTTTGCAAATGAATGAGCACTTGTTATAGCATGATTTGTTGAAAAAAGTTTTCTAGTGAATTTATTTTGCTCCTTTTGTTGTGTGTATGCTTCTGTTTCTGACTCTTTATTCTATTGTTTCATTCCATAATTTTCTGAAGTTTTGTTTCACTATTATTCAGTTTGAATATTTCTATTATTTTTAAAGTAAGTTCTTCCTTAACTCATGAGTTATATAAAAATTTGTGGATTGTTTTCTACATATTTTATATTTTTCTAGATAGTTCCCTTTTTTATAATTTAATTCTATGGAGGATAAGAAACATATTCTTTATAATTTTATTTACTTTATTGAAATAGATGTGTTTTATAGCTCATTATGTGGTATATCTTTGTTTATAAGTTGTATGTTTGACAAGTATATGAATTCTATATTTGAGTACATTGTAGTTTCTTACAAATATTAATTAAGTCTATTTAGATGACAATATTATACAAATATTATTTACTTTTACTAACCTTTTCTATTTGTTTCATTTATAGTTTTAATTTTTGGGAGAAGCGTGTTAAAATCCACGGTAATACTCCTAAATTTCTCTATATCTGCTTTCCTTTCCTATGGTTCTGCTTCATGAAGGTTGATATTTTGTTATTAGTTGCATATTTATAATTGAGATTGTATGTCTCTTTGATAAATTGGCTCTTTTACATGATGGATTAATTATCTATTACTGGTAATCCCCTTCCTTGTCAGTCTTCTTTGTCAGCTTCTCATGTATCCATTCTTGTTTTCTTATTATTAGTGTTGCATGATAAAAAATAAGTCCCATTCTTTGCTTTTTGATCTTTTTTTTAGAACAATTATAGACTCACCAGAACATGAAAATATCTTCAGTTAAGTCACATGAGCTTTTTACCAGTTTCCCCATATTGTAACATCTTGAATAAGAATGGTGTAACAACAAACTAGAAATTGACATGGTACAATCAAAGGGTTTATTCAGATTTCACCAGGTTTATAGTTACTCAAAGGTTAGTGTGTTTGTATACATGGGTACTCACACAGTTCTGTGCAATTTTATCATGTATACTTTTATGTAACCATCACTCAGAAAAGTGCTATTTAGTCATTACAAGACTTCACTTGAGAACCATTATTACTTCTCTCTCGCTAGCAACCTCTAATGTATTCTCTATTTGAAATTCAGCTGATTCAAGAATGTTGTATAAATGGAATTATGCAATATATAACCTTTGAAACTGACTTTTTCATTCAGCATAAATACTATGAGCTTCATTCAAATTGTTATTGTGATGGAGTAAAATGATCACCAAGTGACTAATCTAAGGGCGGAGGAGGTGCCTTCCAGCCACTGTCACTGATGGAACGGATGGAAAATGAAGATGTGGCTAATGTGACTAGTCTTGTTGGACTGTAAGAGGGATACAGTTGCCTCAGATCTGCACAGTTGTCCTGAAACCTGAGGTCCTCAAAAGCAGAGGAAACCAGAAAACCATCAGTGGCACACGATTGTGCCTACCACCCTAATGAGCAGGGAGATTCTAGCAAATAACAAAGATCTCAGCAAAAAAAAGACACAATACCCAATGTTGGGGCTGAGCAGGGTGAGTCAACAGCTGAAGCTGCTTGGAGATTGCTGAATCATTAGTTCGCCCAGTGCGTGTCTGCCTGGTGCACTCTAGAGACTCTAGCCCCCAAACAGTGCTTTCTACAGGGTAGGCACACTGAACAGGTGTTATGATGAAGAGTGTTAAGAATTATCATGGATAACAACAACTCTACTCCAAGATGGTTTCTTCTACCACGGCAGAATGAGAATGTTGAGAGTCTGCACTCATTCTACAGTCAGATACTACGGTGACCACTTTCAGTTTTAGTTTGTGTCACAGTGAAATGAGTGAAATACATAGTTTTAAAAATTACATTTTTGTTTCTATATAAACTTGAGGTAATCATTACCATATATGCATACCAACACTGGAAAAACTCCTTTTCCCCTTTACATCTCAACTTCTCACAATCTCCTGGGAGACTGAGAAGCAGACACTTTAGCCTGCCAGAGCCACACTGCCCAGCTCTATCACTTGCTGGCTGAATGGCCACAGGCAAATTACTCTACTGGTCAGTTTTCATAACTACAAAAATGGGGATTGATAATACCAGCACCTATCTCATAGGTTGCATGAGGATGAAATGAGTTTTATCATGTAAACATATTTCATCATATGATGAAATGAGTTTTATCATATAAAGGAATATATATACACATATATATGGTATATGTTAGATTTTATTTTTACAAAAATCATATGGCACAACAATTCTTTGGAAATTTTGTGTCATTTAGACATTTAATAAGGCAGAGGCCCTCAAGAGTGAAATCTGAAAACCAGCAAAGGCAAACATGATTACCCATACACCAATATCAATGTGGTTAGTAGTGGCCAAGAAATCAAATAACTATCAGGTGTGACATACTAGGGTGTGATAGGTTAGCTATGGTCGAGTAGAACAGGCAAGATGAGATCACAAAGGTCCTTATAGGAGTTAAAAAGAGAATCCTGGCACATATACAGGTAGACTGAGTAACATTTCTGACATGCTCGTGATGTGATCAATGATTTATGAGAAAATTATCTTGTTCGTTTTTAAGTGCTGAGTATGTATAAAATCATTTGTTTTTCCTTTCTATACATGTCTTGTTTTTACAATTTGGAGAGAAAAATAAAAGCTGCCTAGATGTAAGCAAGTAGTTTATAATATCATTTTTAGTTCTTTACTGCCAGAGTTTGAAGTATGAGATTCCTGCTTTGAAGTTTTCATTTCTATTGTACTTATTTATTAAACTAAAGATCAGTCATTATGTAACAAATCTATAATACATGAAACCAGATTTTAGTGCTTCCTAGGGACAGATCTTCAGGGTATCCTTTCTTATGTTATGATAACTTTAAAGAAAAATCCATTTCTCAGTTCTCTTTACTGATTATCTGTTCCTTTGTGTCACTCCAGAAAACATCTGTAGAACCACAGAATGTAATAAATATGACTAAGCAAGGCGGAAGAAGCATGTGGCTACTGCATAAGGTATTTCATCTTAAAACACATATTTTTAAAGGGAAAAAACATACATGTTTTTTCTAAAACAGATGGACAGTTTTGTTTTGTTTTTTAATTTAGGTGTTTACCTTCTGAGAGAGTATAGGCTTTCATCAAAGAAAAAATATATAAAATATATCAGGTCTTCAATGGGCTGTTGAAGCTGAGATGCTGGATATTCTTTGACCAATTTAATCAGGCTGGTTTGAATAAGAGAGAGCAAATGCACGAAACACTTCTTTTCAAGCACTCATGCATTGAATCATCACATTATTATTCTTTGTCACTTATTGGAGATGAGAGATTTGAGAGACTATTGTCTTAATATAAATTTATGTTTTATACAATATCTAAAAATTGGGAATCAACAGTTCTCCATAGTTATAACATCTGATATCATTGTATTTAAACATAGGTAAATTCAAGGAAAACTTCTGCTCTTCAGAAATTATCTGACAGCTTAACTGTCTTCAGTGTTGTCAAGAACCAAGAAGGAAGTAGAAATGCCCTCAATATTCAAAGTAGAAGTGATGAAAGCAATGAATGACTTAGTTGAGAAGCTTATTTGTAGAAAATACTATTAGGCCTCTAATAAAATTTATAATTATTCTACTTAAAATTCATAATAAGTTTTATCATCTGTTTTTTAATCCGTTTATTTTTATTTGAACCCTAATACCTATAAAGTCACGAATAGCTAGAAAAGAACAATTGCGATATTCTCAATGCCAAGAAAACATGGATGTTTGAGGTAATGGAGATCTCAACATCCCTTTTTTGATCATAATGCCTTATATACATGTATCCAAACATCTCATGTACACCAAAAATATGTTGAACTACGACATATCAATTAAAAATTAATATTAAAAAGAAGATGGAGTATTCATTAAAAATGACAGAAGATGATGTGCATCTATAGTCCCAGCTACTCAGGAGCCTGCGGCAGGGGACTCACTTGGACCTAGGAGTTAGGCATTCCAGCCTGAGCAACAGAGAGGAATTCTGTCTCAAGACCAAAACAAAGATTTGACAGAAGGCAGTGTAAAAAGTTGTTAACAGTCGCACCTGGGTCCACTAAGGTTTTAACAAAACAATTTAGATACCTCAATAGATTCTGGGGTCACCTGAGGTCATAACACAGTAAAATAGTTGATGATCTGGGGTAGCAAAGGGAATATGGTCATTGTATTTTCTTTAGAAAGGAAAAAAATTTGGGAGTAACTCAGAAAATTCTAACCACATTAATTAAGATGATATTTTTAAAAATGAATATAGGTCAGCCACGGTGGCTCACATCTGTAATCCCAGTAGGTTGGGAGGCCGAGGCGGGAGGATCACCTGAGATTAGGAGTTTAAGACCAGCCTGACCAACATGGTGAAACCCCATTTCAACTAAAAATGCAAAAAATTAGCCACGCATGGTGGTGCATGCCTGTAATCCCAGCTAATCGGGAGGCTGAGACAGGAGAATCGCTTGAACCCAGGAGGCGGAGGTTGCAGTGAGCTGAGATCACACCACTGTACTCTAGCCTGGGCAATAGAGCATGACTCTGCCTCAAAAAAAAAAAAAATAAATAAAAATAAATAAATAAATAATGACACCAGCAGCAGTAAAATTAGGAAACTCAGTAACCACCATGGCAGACACTTCAATTCACACTGATGGAAGGGAGTTAAATAAAATAACCTTTCTGGTTGAACTACAATTCATTGCCCTGGGAAAGCAGTGTGTCATCCTGAGAGTGAGGAGGCTTTGTGAATGCTCCCATAGGTGGAGGAGAGCTGGAGGCAAGGGCCGGCTGTGGGACACCACAGTGGAAGAGCCCTATAGCACTGCAGGTCCAGGGCTTAAAACTAGCCTTGCCTGAAGGGCCCAGGTCGACAGGATAACCTGGCTAAGCCGGGGCAGCTTGTACTCAAGGACAAGGCAAGGCTTTTTTAAAGACTGAAGAGCAGCAGTGCCAGGGGGCACACAACTCAGACTTGCTCATGCAACTTCATTCTCCATCAACTCCCATATTTTAAGAAGCTTCCAATCTCTTCATATGGTAAGAAATACTACATTATTAGCTGAAGTTCTGAAAGCAGAATCTTTTTTTTTTTTTGAAGAGTTGCACTCTTGTTGCTCAAGCTGTAGTGCAATGTTGCCACCTCGGCTCACTGCAACCTCCGCCTCCTGGATTCAAGTGATTCTCCGGCCTCAGCTTCCGGATTAGCTGGGATTACACCACCACGCGCCACCATGCCAGGCTAATTGTTTGTATTTTTAATTAAAATGGGTTTTCACCATGTTAGCCAGGCTGGTCTTGAACTCCTGACCTCAGATGATCTGCCCACCTCGGCCTCCCAAAATGCTGGGATTACAGGCATGAGCCACTGCATCCAACCAAGAGCAGATTCTTATAGAATCCAAAGGGAGAAACAAACAAACAAAAAATACTTAAATGCAAAGACAGCTAAAATATTAATCACTGATGGACCAAACAACAGCAACTAAGCAGCAAGCAAAATATGAATTCTATGAGGAAAAATTATCTAAGATAAGAAGGAAGAATAATTACAGCTTTCGATGATAAAGGTTAAATTTTACAAAAGATTTCCTTTAGGATGCAAAGGGGAAATTTGAATAGTGTCTGCTTTAAACTCTCAACATTTCTGAGAATATGGACACTGAGAAGTAAGATGAAAAGTAAGAAATTAGACAACTTGAGTTAATTTTGTGAAGTAGATGAAATTAGTCAAAAGTGTGAAGATGAAAAAACTTAAAATTCACTGCGAACTGTGTGTTGAAAAAATGTCTCTGTAGTATATGAAATGCTTTGATACTAAAAATGAGCGTTTGAGTAAAACTTCAAAATACAGAAGAAAGAAATAAATATTGGATGTAGTATGATGTGTGTGTACAGGAAAACAATTCAAAACACAGAAGATAGATGGTTCAGAAAATGAGGCTAAGCAAATGAACATTTTCCCTGCAGAGAACAATAGTGAATAAAGGTAAAACCTATATATTTGTTGGGAATAGTTTTGTTTAAACAAAGAAAAGTCCTGTTCTCAACTGTCTCCATAAAATCAATCACTCGAGGACAAGGTGGATAAAACTAAAGAGGCAACCTTGGGAGATTCTGCACTGAAGCCATTTTGTCAGGCAAGAGGACAATATGGTAACATGTATAAAAAAAAAATCAGAAAAGGTATGACTCAGCAAAAACACTATAATCAAACAAGAAAAAAATTAAAAGAAATTAGAAGTTAGAAAAAAGAAAAGAAGGATGCGATTAAAAAAAAATAAGACCAGAAAGTTAAACCACCAAAATTAGCTGAATACTGCATACCCAGTAAAAGAAAAAGAGTCACAATGGATTTTTGAAAAGTCCAAAATTCTTTTTATGAGACAAACCTCAGACACCTCGATGCTAATATATATTTATATGAAATGAATATATAAGTATACCCACAAAAATTTATCAGACAAAGCAAACAGGAGGGATCATAGCACTACATGTTTCTCAATGTATTAAAAAGATTCATCTGATTTTGGAATGTTATAATTAAAAACTAACATTTCTTCTTAGAATAAAATAGATTACGTTAAAATATATTTACGTTAATAGTAAAACTTAAATGCATATTAGTTTCTATTTTAGAAAGACAGTATCATTTGAGATTTGATGTTGATCATATTCTTTGGGCCATCTCTAATTAAGCATGGCAAAATGGTAGCATAATAGCTTGTATACCCCATGCTCACAATTCTTGCTCCATTAGTATGTTTAGTATTTTCTGCCTGTCCCCCTCAGCTTCAGAGGACTGTGCACTGAAAGAGAAAGAAAGAGAAAGGTCTGTGTCTCTCACCTCTGTGTCCCTCATGTAAATCACTTACACTACCAGTTCAAATAATTCAATCTTTTATCACAACTGTATTTTCAAAACTGGATGATAAACTACCCAAGAAACGCACATATTTACTGTGTGTTGGCTGCCATATTTATTTAAATACATTTCATAAGATAAATCTTTATAATTTGACATTATAAAAACGAGAGAAAATGTTTTAACATTGCATTCTAGAATCAAAGAAAGAATTCATATTGGGTACTACATTTTAGGAAAAATGTTTGAGCAGAGCAAAAATTATATTTAAATAGAAAATAGAAGGCCACAGAAGTATATAGACCAATTAATCAAGCAGTTTAATATATACATAAAACTTACTTAAAAATCAAAGAAAATCCATTTACTGAAAGTCTATTTATAAAGCCTAAAATTATAGTCATATTTTACTATATTCCGTTTGTTACAGATAGGTGAAATATGTAGAAACAAATTTTAACATAATAGCATTTTTTCTGAACATGATTCCGGAAAGGGAATTAACATTTTAAAAAGCACCTACTTAAAACTGCCACATTTCTATATATTTTCAAATAGATTCACAAATTATTGAGGCTAGGGACAATTTAAATAAAATAACAAAAGCAGAAATTAAACGGACCACATTTTCAAACATCATTACAACAAATTGGAGATAAATAATAAACTATCACAAATTTTAAAATAATAAAAAAACAAAATTTAAAATAACTAATTTTGAAATAATTAAAATACTATTATAAACATTGATTGCATCAACTAGAAAAATTATTAAATTTAGAGTACCTGAAAATATTCTTAATTAGAATACCAGGCATTAAATTTTAAAGAATACAAAATGTTATTCTTAGGAACAGTTATAAGATTAACTGTTTTGGTTATTAAATATATAAAAATGTATTTAAAATAATTTAAAAATAGAAACATAAAAATAAAATTAATGCAAAAGAGGGCATAAAGTGAAAAACAGATAAAATAAGAACAGATAAAAATGTACCTGATACCTCTAAATGCTTAGCCTGTAAAAGTAAATTAGTACCTTAAGCTATTATAAAAAAGAGAAGATATAAATATGCTAACTAGGTAAAAGGAAGGAAATTTAGGCAATGCATATAATTAATTATAAATTCACAACACTTTCCGAATACATTTGAAATCATTACAAAGTAATAGATTTTTAAATTTCCCCAAGCAAATGTGAATGGATAAATACAAATATTTACAAATCTAGAAATGGACAATTTCCACACTATATAATTTATTCTGCAGCAAAATGAGATCGATAGTTCTCCAACCACCTCTTGAATATGGCAAAACAGGCTTCAGAGGCAAAAACCTTTATTTTTTGCTAAAGCAATTAATCTTAGTCCTGACACAAAGATTGGAGAAATATTCAGTCACTCTTAGTATTTGAGATCGCTTATATATTTTTGAGATAATAAAAGAAGCTTGGGAATTACACAGACTGGCAACTGTCATTTATTGAGGAGAAGCTTGCCCTGAGGCCAGTGTTTTCCATTTAATGTGTGTGCAGAATAGTACACCCATTTCTCAGGTTCTTATAGCTATCGCTCTGTTGTCAGGGAAGGAAGCCTGGAAGCCTGAAAACTCCCTTATCAACTGTCTTTCCATTAGGGTCCGCTGATAGAAGACACTGGCTTGACTGAAAGGTAGGATGAAGTCTGAAGTCATTCTTACATTTAGCTTCCTAAAAACATTAACGAGCTATTGTATTTTCTCACTTTGGAAGTACTTGTTATGGTAATATCTTTTACCCACTTAAAAATTGGGCTAAGTTTTTATAATTGACTTATAGAATACAAATACACACACACAGCCAGATATCATTATTTGTGGTAATTATGTTTTATAAAGTCATCACAAACACTGAATTAGTGAATACTGTACAGATGCTCCTAGAGGAAATATAAGTTCCTGCAAGCCTCCGGTCGTAACATTTTTGTCAACCGATCAATACACAACCTATTTTATGTGTGTTTCCATTGAAAAACACTCTACTTGACATGTGTATATTGTTGATTCACTTACATTGAACTCATGGCCAATAGCACTGTAATTCATGACCTAATGAAGCTTATTTAACAAATGCATTTTCTCCACAAGGCAAATCGCAGCCTTCTTGCACTTAGAACCAATAGACAGTACTTCCGCAGTATACCTGGGGAACATTTTAAAGAGCGAATCCCAACAAAAAGCACAAAAACGAGAGAAATATAGAACTAAATAGGTCATAAAAAAGACACTTGTTTGCATATAAAAGCTGAAACAAGCAGGCAGCAGGTCACCCTGTTTGACGTCAGCTGCGGTTATTCAATTTTTAAAAAAATTTTTCACCCCAGTGTGTATATACCCACAAAAGACTACAAAATGCATCAATTATTGATTTAGGGATTAGAAACACATTTGAGAAGTATGTAAATTTGCATGTATGGAATCCATGGGTCAACTCTATCTAATATATGAATTATGTATATATGCGCTACATGTATGAATGTATGCACATATATATTTATGTGTGCATATTTTTTAATGAAAGTTCTTTGTCCAATAAATGGATTTTGCCTACCTTCTCTTTGTCATTGACTTACCTATACCTATTCTCAAGGTGAATTTTGATGAACATAAAGTCTTAATTTAAACATAGTCCAATTAATCAAAATTCCCCATAATGTTTACTGATGTTATGCCCTACTTAAAAACTCTGCCAAAACCAAGGTCACAAAGTTGTTATCTGTTTTCTTCTATGAAACTCTTAAAATGATTTATAACATTAATTTAAAATATTAAGCTTAAGAGTTTAAAATGAAATAAAAGACAGTCTCCTTTACAAATGTTTCAAGGTGTAGGAATAGATTCAATATGTGCAATGTATAGGTTAGTCATCTTTTTTAAATTTTAATAAAGGAGAATGATCTTTCCTGATGCCCAGTAAAATTATTGACAAATAGGCTAACACTTTAAGTAAAACGAAATTAAACTCCTAAACATAATGAAATTTATATAGCATTTAATATGTGCTAGACATTGTTCCAAGTACTTTAGGCTCATTCAATCCTCATGAAACTTATATGAAGAAGTATTTTTCTTGCTATTTTGTGAAGATTACACTGAAGCCAATAAAGACTAGGTAACACACTCCAGCTCATTGACCGCTGAAGAGGAAGAGGGAATTTGAACCTAAGTAGTCTAGCTCTACTTTGCTTTTATTTTGTTGCCTCTGATATGCAACCCAGAAATGCCTAAACTGCTTTAAATGTTAAATAAAAATTATTAAAAACCTAAATGAAATAGAGGAATATTATAAGTATTACATATGATTGTTAAGAATTTTGAAGGCTCTGAGATTCCTCAATTTGAAAGCTGCCATGCTGCAAGCTACCAATTTCAGGATGTTAGTAGGAGACATGAGACTCCTAAGAAAGTGATTAAGGTTCCTTCATTAGTCACAGCAATTGCAATAGCTAGAGCTTCATTATTTTTGTGCTGGTTCTGTGACACTCAATTCTGGTAGGGCAATAAAAAGAGAGCCAGGTGACAGAAGGACTGGGTATATTATGATAGAGAAACCCAGAGCTTTATAACAGAAAGTTATTATGCTTAAACAGGGCTTCAGAAGATGATGTTATCTTTATTGCTCTGAGCAGTAAACATTCCTGCCTCTTGATTCATATGAAACATTATCTCTTTTTTCTAGGGCTGTAAGCAAACATGCTATATTTTATGAGAGGAGACACTAGCTTTGTCTTCCAAGGAAGGTACTTACCTATAAAAAACGTCCTTGTTAACTGCTGTTTTCTGAGTGTTTGTATCTTCCCAAAGGTTGAAAGTTGAAACCCTAATTTCCAGTGCGGTGGTATTAGAAAGTAGGGCCTATGGGAGGTGGTTAGGTTATCAGGGCAGAGGCACCATGAATGAAATTGATGCCCTTGTGTAAGAGGCTAAAGATATCTCTCCTGCCCGCCCCCCACACACAACACTAACACACAAAGATACTGTGCAAAGACATCATCTAGGAAAGAGAAAACGGGCCTTCACCAGACATTGACTAGTGCAGAACCTTGATCTTGAACTTCCCAGCCTCCAGAATTGTGAGAAATCAATTGCGTTGTTTATAAGTTACGCAGTTTGTGGTATATTACTATAGCAGCCTGAATAGACTAAGACATTAATAGAGTCTAGAAGAAAGAACAGTTAGTGACTTTTTGGCAGGACGTATAGTATCATGAGAGACTTATGGAAAATTTTCTCTATAAAAAACCTGAGCATGGAGAAATATTTCATAACTAAAAGGAAAGGGAGTTACCCAGAAAATTTTGTACATTTCATTGGGTAATTTGAGACATCTGCGTAACAAACAATAGGCAAATGGCAAGTCAAATAGCAGGCAAATATTAAATTGAAAAACAAAATTTACAATATATGATGAAATGCAAATAGTGCACATTAACATGTAGAAAACATAAAAGACAATATGCAACAAACCAATGAACAAATTGGAAAAAAAAGTTAGAAGCATACCTGAATAATTTTTGCAAATGATTAGTAAGTACTTGAAAAGAAATGTCTATGTTATTACTTACTAAACAAATAAGTCAATAATGCTATATATCAGTTCTTAGCCACTGGAACTGATACACAGCATTATTTCACATACTGCTAAAAGTCATGTAAATTGATAGAATATTTTCATAGGGAATTCTTTACATGTTTATTAATAGCTTTAAGTTATTTATATCTTCAACCTTATAATTCTACTTTCAGGAATTTTGTACAGCTCTTTTATATAAAATTCATGTATACATATTTCCATAACATCTGTATTTAAAGAGGTCAATATTGGTGTCAATACAGATGTGTAACAATATAATTGTTAAATTAATGGGCAAATACACATTAAGAAAAAACCTAAGCCATTACAAAATTTTGATTCAGGAAATAGTTAATGAGAAGGAAAAGTATCTGCAGTATGTTTTCAAGTAATAAAATAGATTTAAAAACAGTACATTTTGAATTTGTCTTAAAACAGACCGCTATATGTATACACATACATGTGCATTGAAAAAATTATAAAGTTAAATACAGGTTTATTCTGATATTATGTGTGATTTTGATTTCCAAAATTTTTTATTTAACAATTTTTTAGTATATAACTTTTAAAATTTGATACATATAACCATAGGAAGTCACAGAGATAGCACAAAGAGGTTTGTATATCATTTAATTTGCTTCAATAGTTACAGTTCATCAGAACATAATGTCAAAATCAACATTTTTTATGTGCATCACAGATACAGATGTGTGTAACCACAACAAAATCAAGATACACAACTAATAAAAAATATAAAACGTTGATAAAAGAAATAAATGAGGACTCATGTAAATGGAAAAACTAGCCCATGCTTATGGATTAGAAGAATTACTATTGCTGAAATGTCCTCATTACCCAGGGTCATCTACAGATTCAATGTAACACTTATTACAATACTAATGACATTCTTCACAACAATAGAAAAACTAGTCTTAAAATTCATACGGAAATGAAAAAGACCCCTAATAGCCAAAGCAATCTTGAACAAAAACAAAACAAAGCATCACACTATCTCACCTCAAAATAAAGTCATGTGTCACTTAACACAGGGATATGTTCTGAGAAACGTATGCTTAGGGGACTTCATCATTGAACGAGCATCATAGTGTGTATTCACACAACCCTAAATGTTAAGGGTAAAGACTACTACACTCCTAGGCTACATGGCTTAGTCCGCTGCTCCCAGGTTACAAGCTTATACTGCATGTTATGTAATGAATACTGTATGCAGTTGCAACACAATAGTAAGTAATATGTTAATGCATTGGACTATGATGCTATGAAGGTAACAATGTTAAGACAACCACAATGTCACTAGAAAACTGGTAATTTTTTGGGCTGAGAGCGGCAACTCACACCTGTAATCCCAGCACTTTGGGAGGCTGAGGCGGGTGCATTACCTGAGGTCAGGAGTTCGAGACCAGCCTGGCCATAATGGTGAAACCCCGTCTGTACTAAAAATATAAAATGAGCTGGGAGTGGTAGCACACCCCTGTAACTGAAAACATGGAAGAAATGGTTCTCGAAATTTGACTGGGCAAGGATTCTTTGAGTAGGGCCTCAAAAGCACAGGCAACAAAAGCAAAAGTAGATAAATGGAATTATATCAAATTAAAAAGTTTCTGTACAGCTAGGAAAAAATCAATAAACAGACAATCTACAGAATGGGAGAGAGTATTTGCAAATTATGCATCTGAAAAGGGGTTGATTTCCAAAATTTATAAGAAACACAAATAACCCAATAGCAAAAAACAATTGTTTAAAAATTAGTAAAAGACCGGAATAGACATTTTCAAAAGAAGACATACAAATGGCCAAAAGACAAATGAAACAATGCTCAACATAACTAATGATCAGGGAAGTGCAGATTAAAACCACGATGAGTCTCACTTTGCCCCACTTATGGTGGCTATTATCAAAAAGACAAAAAAAAAAAAATAACAAATGCAGGCGAGGATGTGGAGAAAGGCAAACCCTTAGGCACTATTGGCGGGAATGTAAATTAGTATGGTCATTATGAAAAGTGGCATGGAAGTTCCTCGACTTTTATGTATTTTCAGCATAATCCAAATTCTTTTCTTATCTTACAAAATGGTACAATTTCACCAGAAATAATTGAGAATTACAGTGCTACTTGGAACTTTGGCTATAACTAGAATTCCTCATCTTGGAGGTTTCTTAAAGGGAAAAAGCAGCAAAATTCCTAATAATCAATGGTCTTCCTTCTATTGGAATAATAAAAAAAACCGTCTAAACAAAAATATTGAAGTTTTCATTATATTCCATGAAAAACTTTTTTTGCCTACAGTTAATAAAATTTGTGAAATTTTAAAAATCAAATTAAATTAGAATTATCATATGATACAGCAATTCTGTTACTGTTCTGTATACTGGGTATACATCCAAAGGGCATGGAATCAGTATTTCAAAGAGATGGCTGCACTTCCATATTTATTACTTTGTTATTCACAATAGCTACTATATGGATTTAATATGTTGAATCTCATTGTGAACTTAATTTGCATTTTCTATTTGCTAGTGATATTGAACATGTTTTCATGTGCTTTTTGTCATGTGTGTATTTTTTTCTGCTGAAATATCCTTTGCCCATTTTTCTCATTGGAGTGTTTTCTTTATTAAAAATATTGAGTTTTAAGTTCTGCGAATATTCTCCATATGCATCATTTGTCAGATATGTGGTCTGCAAATATTTTCTCCCAGTCTATAACTTATCTTTGATCCTTGTAACAGTGTCTTTCAAGGTGCAAAATATTTTTGTTGTTGTTTTGATGAAATTGCATTTCTGAATATTTATTTTGTGGATCAAGTTTTTGGGGTTATGTTTGGAAACTCTTCACCGAGCCCTAAGTTGTAGAGATTTTTCACCACCGTTTCCTTCAAAAGTTTTATAGATTTATATTTTGCATTGAAATCTATGATACATTTAAAGTTTTTTTTGTATATGGTATGTGGTTTATTTTTTTTTCTGCTCATTCATATGCAATAACTCCAGCAACATTTGTTGAAAAAAACTATTATTCCTTCATCATATTACTGATGCTATATTATGTGGTATTGCTGAATTAATTTATTAATCTAAAGAGGGTTATTTTTGCTGACTTTGATTGCCTGCGTAAAGAATCATGTATTTAATAAATAAGAGGAAGTAATATTCCTTCTATTCAGAACTATCTGCCTCTTATTTCTTTTACTGGCTTTATTGTGCTGGCTAGAATTTCCAGTACTATTTTGAATAACAGCAGGGGTAGCTGTTAAGTGTGCCTTGTTCCTGATCTTAGGCGGAAAGCATTCAGTCTTTCCCTATAATGACATTTTGTGTAAATGTTCTTTATCAAGTTGAAGAACTTTCTGTCTACTCTTACCACTTTTCTGGCAGTTTTGTTATTGATAAATGACATTATAATTAATGTCAAATGATTTATCTACCTCAATTATTATGATCATGGGATTGTTCTCTTTGTTTTTCTTCCTTTCCTTCTTCTTTGTACAATAAATACACTTTATTTTGGTAATGGGGAACTTATTTTAAATGTATTTTCTTCTGTTCTTTTTTTTTTCCCCTCCTGTTTCAACTATCTAAATTTAGGATATCAGCACGCATATCAGCACCATTCTTTTGAGATTTGGTCTTCATTCCATCATAAGGATTAACTTCAAGTTTTCTCAAGCATCACTCTGTCACCCTCAGTCATCTCTCTATGCACCTTTAAGTATTCCTATTTCTTACATAATATGACCATAATAATTTGCTTAGAAATTGTGACCCTAATCACTTATTGACTTTAACACCTCAGGATATTCTAATTAATAATGCTGCAGTGGAACAATTGTCATTCTACAAAGTGTCTATTACTCTGTTCTCACACTGCTATAAAAAAATACGTAAGACTGGGTAATTTATGAAGAAAATAGTTTTAATTGATTCATAGTTTCTCATGAATGGTGAGGTCTCAGGAAACTTACAACCAGGACAGAAGAGGAAGTGGGTACTGCCTCTCAGAAGAGATGGCAAGAGAGTGTATGTAGGAGGAAATGTCAAACACTTATAAAACCATAAGATCTTGTGAGAACGCATTCACTATCATGAGAACAGCGTGGGGGAAACCGCCCCCATGATCCAATCACTTCCCACTAGGTCTCTCCCTCAACACCTGGGAATTACAATTCAAGATGAGATTTTGCTGGGGACCCAGAGCTAAACCATATCAGTATATATGAAATCTTGTGGCTCATGTTTTGATTTCCTCTAGAATAGAACATCTTTTTACTTTCTGTCCACTTATGTATGCTCTAAATTTCCTTACAATTCAACATTCCTGGAGACTTTTCTATCCAAAACACTCAAAAACATTTTTTTGTGAGCTTCCCTCTCTCTCTTTCTGTGCATATATATATATATATATATATATATCATATATATATCATATATACATTTTTATCATATATACATATATATACACACACATATACTTGCACTAGCAAGTATATGCACATTAGCACATTTATCATTTGTTCAGAAAGAAATCACAGGTAATACACACCTCTGTGTAAAATCTGTTGTAAAACTACATCTAACACCCATAAAGTTACTTGAAAAATAACATTGTAGCTATCTTTGTTTCAAACTCTGCAAAACTTAGTACCTCCAAAAAAAAAAATCAATGATTTTATTGTATCTTGCAGTTTCTATGGGTTAGGAACTCAGGAAGGGCTCAGCTGAGCAGCTTCCATCAGAGATCTTCATACAGTTTCAGTCAGACAGTGACTGTGCTGAGACAATGGGTCACTGGAGCAGCCAGCAGCTATGGGCCATCTCCTTTACATCCCATTTCAGGACTCTCTACATGATCTCAGATACACTAGTGTAGCTTCCTCACAGAATGGCAGTGTCAAGATTCATATGGCCATGGAAGGTTTCCAGCATGAGTATCATGGCCCGTAAATTGATAGCTGCATTACACATCCTGACTTAGCCCCAGAAATCAAACAGCATCAAAATGATTGAACGTAGTACTGAGAGTTCCAGCCATCACAAGAAGGCAAGAAAAAAATAATACATAAAAATGAGAAGTAAAGAAAGAAAACTGTCCTTGTTTTCAGATGACATGATAACTTCTGTAGATAATTCCAAAGAATCTGCAAAAAAATCCTAGAAATATTAAGTGAGTTAAACAAAGTGAGAGGAAAGATCAACTTACCAAAAGTAATTTTATATATATATATATCTCCAATAAATGCATAAGAGCTGAAATTAAAAATAAATTACCATTTCAAACTGTCTATAAAATTAAATACTTATTTGTAACTGAGCAAAAATGCACAAGACATGCATGCTAAAAATTACAAAATGCTAAGAACATAAATAAATAGAGAGTTCACACTCATAGATTCAATATAGGAAAGATGTCAATTCTCCCTGATTTTATCTATAGGTTTAGTGTGATTTCTATTAAAATTCTAGCATTTTTATTTAAATTTTTATTTTAGGTTTAAGGGTATATGTGCAAGTTTGTTACATAGATAAAGTTGCGTTATGGGTTTGTTATTTTTGTTAGTTTTGTTTGTTTGTTAGTTTTGTTAGGTTTGTTAGTACCTATTTTGTTACCTCTGTACTAAGCCTGGTACTTAATAGTTAAGCAAATAATGCAAGAAGAGAAAATTGAATACTGCATGTTTTCACTTAAAAGTGGGAGCTAAACATTAGGTACTCATGGACACAAAGATGGTAATAATAGATACTGGGAACTACTAGAAAAGGGAAGAAGGGCGCAGCGGTTGAACAACTAACTGTTGGGGACTGTACTATCTGAGTGGATGTGATTGCGGCATTCCTGGTTTGATTCTTGGCTTGGCTGTTGTTGGTGTATAGGAATGCTAGTGATTTTTATACACACAGGTTTTTTTTTTTTTTTTTTTTTTTTTAACTCCTGAAACTTTGCTGAAGTTGTTTTTCAACTGAAGGAGCTTTTGGGCAGAGACTGTGGGGTTTTCTAGATATAAAATCATGTCATCTGCAAACAGGGATAGTTTCACATCTTCTCTTTGTATTTGGTTGCCCTTTTTTTATTTACTTGCCTAAGTTTTCTGGCCAGGACTTCCAATACTATGTCTAATAGGAATGGTGACAGAAAGCATCCTTGTCTTGTGTCAGTTTTCAAGGTAAATGTTTCCAACTCTTTCCAATTCAGTATAATGTTGGCTGTGGATTTGTCATGGATGGCTCTTATTATTTTCAGGTATGCTTCTTCAGTACCTAGTTCATTGAGAGTTTTTAACATGAAGTTATGTTAAATTTTATCAAAAGCCTTTTATGCATCTATTGAGATGATAATGTGGTTTTTGTCTTTAGTTCTGTATATGTGATGAGTCACATTTATTAATTTGCATATGTTGAACCAACCTTGCATCCCAGTGATAAAGCCTACCCGATTGTGAGGAATTAGCTTTTTGATTTGTTGATGGATTTGGTTTGCTACTATTTTGTGGAGGATTTTTACATCAACGTTCATCAAAGATGTTGTCCTGATGTTTTCTTTTTTATTATGTGTCTGCCAGGTTTGGGTATCAGGATGATGCTGGCCTCACAGAAGGAGCTGGGGAGGAGTCCCTCCTCTTTAAGTTTTTGAAATAGTTTCAGTAGAAACAGTACGAGCTCTTCTTTGTACATCTCGTAGAATTCAGCTGTGAATCTGTCTGACCCTGGGCTTTTTTTGGTTGGTAGCTATTTATTACTTATTCAATTTGGAGCTCATTATTGGTCTGTTCAGGGATTCAATTTCCTCCTGGTTCAGTCTTGGAAGTATGTGTGTGTTCAGGAATGTGTCAATTTCTTCTAGACTTTTTAGTTTGTGTGCATAGAGACGTTCGTAGTAGTCTCTCATGGTTATTTGTATTTCTGTGGGGTCACTGGTAACATCTCCTTTGTCATTTCTAATTGTGTTTATTTGGATCTTCCCTCTTTTCTTCTTTATTAGTCTAGCTAGCAGTATATGTATCTTATTATTACAAAATGCCAACTCATGGATTCATTTATCTTTTGAGTGGTTTTCATATCTCAATCTCCTTCAGTTCAGTTCTGATTTTTCTTATTTCTTGTTTTCTGCTAGCTTTAGAGTTGGTTTGCCCTTGACTCTTCAGTTCTTTTTGTTGTGGTGTTAGGTTGCTAATTTGAAATATTTCTAACTTTTTGATATCAGCATTTAGTGTCATAATTTTCCATCTTAATACTGTCTTAGTTGTGTCCTAGAGATTTTGGTATGTTGTATCTTTGTTCTTATTAGTTTCAAAGAACTTCTTGATTTCTGCCTTAGTTTTATTATTTACCCAAAAGTCTTCCAGGAACAAGTTGTTTAATTTCCATGTAATTGTATGGTTTTGAGTAATTTTGTTAGTCTCGATTTCTATTTTTCTTGGGCTATGGTCCAAGAGAGTGGTTGGTATGATTTCTGTTCTTTTAAATTTGCTGAGGATTGTTTCATGTCCAATTGTGTGTTTGATTTTAGAGAATGTGACATGTAGTGATTAGAAGAATGTACATTCTGCTTTTGGGTAGAGAGTTCTGTAGATGTCTATCAGATCGCTTTGTTCCAGGGTTGAGTTCAGGTCCTGAATATCTTTGTTAGTTTTCTGCCTTGATGATCTATCTAATACTGTCAGTGGGCATGTTGAAATTCCCCCCTCAGATTGTGTGGGAGTCTGAGTCTCTTTGAAGGTCTCTAAGAAGTTGCTCTTTATATCTGGGTGAATATGTATTTAGGATAGTCAGTTCTTCTTGTTGAATTGAACCCTTTACCATTATGCAATGCCCTTCTTTGCCTTCTTTTATCTTTGTTGGCTTAAAGTCTGTCTTATGTCAGAGAGCCAATGTCCAAGCTATGAGATTCTTTCTTCATCTTGGTCTATTCTGTTAATAATACTTGTGAATGTATTGTTAAATACTTGTAGTGTGTTTTTTAGCTCTGCGGAATCAGTTATGTTCTTTTCTATCCTGACTCTTTTTTTTCTATCAGCTCCTGTATCTGCTTATTGTGACTCTCAGCTTCCTTGGGTTGGGTTTCAATGGTCTCTCGAATCTCAATGATTGTCAGTGATTTCTGTCTATATTTTGAATGATCTTTCTGTCATTTCAGCCATGTCAGTCTGGTTAAGAACCCTTGCTAAAGAAATAATGCTGTTGTTTGGAGTAAAGAAGGCACTCTGGCTTTTTGAGGAGTCAGAGTTCTTGCACTGGTTTTTTTCTCATCTTTGTGGCCTGATAGTCCTTCAACCTTTGAGGTGCTGTCCTTTGAATTTTTTTATTTCTTTTATCCTATCTGATGACCTTAGGTGTTTGACTGTAGTGTAAGGTGTGTTTTGTCAACTGACTTCATTTCTGGAAGATTTTAGGGGGCCAAGATTCAGCTCAGGGCTTCTGGACTTGGGGACTGGTATCAGGCCCCAACTTTATTCTCTGGCTCCTGAACTTTAGAAACCCGCTACACTGGAGGGGCCGAGGTGCTCCCAGACTGCTGATCACAATAGTCGGATGGGTGGTGCTAGCCACAGTTCCTCATAGGGTGCTGGCAGCAGGATCCATCCTTGTTCATGTGTGCTTGCAGCAGGGACAACAGCAGCACAGTAGTAGTTAAGGGTGCAGGCTTTATGGCTGCAGTGAGGTGCCTGACTCTGTGTGGGCATTTGCAGCATCAGCAGTGGCAGCACAGCACAGGAGGGTAGCAAACAGGGGACCTCTACTAGTGTCTGTGAAGGCATTTGCACCAGGGGTGATGTTAGCCTGGGGGAGTGCTGCTGGTGGGTACAGGACTGTGTGTGTCCTCTGTGTATGTTCATATGCTGTCAGTGGACACTCAGGGTGGAGGCGTGTCTGCTGTTCTCCATACCTAGTTGTGCCATGGTAAAAATCTATTATGGAAACTCTCTAGTGCCTAGCAAGCATATATAAGTGATCTTAATATGTTCACCAACTAAAACAATGGATAATCAGAAGATCATGTAAAAGGGGATTAGTTCACTTTCTGAAACAACATTTAGGGTAAGTACATTTACCTATGTAGAAAAAAATATGCAAAAGGAGTCAAAGTGTAAAGCACTGGAGGAGGAAAATCTAGATGTTATGCAGACAGGAGGCAGCTAGAGCTTATGCGGAAGAGAAAAGAGGACACACCAACAAATTAGAGAGGAGGACGTGGGAACATTGAGATCAACTATAACTCCTCCTTTAATTTAGGAGGTGACAGTCATTTTTACCAAAAACAAATCAGTGTAACTCAGGCTAAGATTGCAAGTATGGTCATAATATGGAATCAATAAAATAATACAAAGTATCATTTAAAAAAACAGGAAAAAATAAACAAATTTCTTGTTTTTGTTTTAGTTTTTGAAAAGAAAAGAGATGCCTTTATTGTTTTGAAGATAACCCTTTTAAAGAGTTTTATGTGAATTGCTATTTCTAATTTTATATGTTTAAATCACTTCTCACAGCCTGGAGTATAGTCAAAGGGTCATTTTGCCATGTCAACCATGAAATTGAAGTGGAAGAGAGATTATTTTTTTCCTGCTCTTGTAGTGACATTTTCTTTTCCAAATTTCCATGCCTACCATTCATTCCTCCTATCTTTACTTTCTCTAGAAAAATGAAACTTAAAGATAGAAGAAATAACTTCTAGAATATCAGGGTAATAACATCTGATTATCCAGTTCCTGATAAAAACAAAGAGAGCACTGTAAAATATTGTCAAAATAAATGGAAATTAACCAAACCTTTCAATCATCCAAAAGTGTTTATCAAGAAAAATGGATGCATCATGATAAAGTCAGTAAGATTTGTGGTATTTGAATTTACCCTGTACTCATGAAAACCAGCAGCTGTTTAACTATTGTAGCTCTGAAAGACAAGTGGGCTTAGAACTCCAACAATAAGCATTCCAGTCCCTGCAGGACTGTAACCATTTGACCTTCCTAGCAGCTACCGTAGGCTCCATTCTCAGGTATTCCCTTTCTTCACCTGATCAGAGCTGTTTTATAATAGCCCTGTCCTTATGGTATTTGCCAAATACAATCAACAACACTTTTTAAAGTTGCAGCTGAGATGATGTTGGTCCCAAATGGGGCTAACCAAAGGCTGACCCAAAAACATAAGAGGACAATCTAGGGAATGAGATATCCATAAGGGGCTTTGAAAACTTCAAAATAGTGCCTTAAGGAAATAGCTGCCCAATCATTACCTGTCCATTATGCTAAGCAAGCTCAGACCTCAGTGGCTGCTCATAACAAAGAAGGGAGACTTTATCAAATTGTGCAGAGAATTCACTAAACAAACAAATGCCAACAACAACAATGACAACAATAAAGAGAAGAAAAACACATGCTGGGGAGAGAGGGAATACCTGATTTTCAGAGTTATCAAATTATAATATTTAAATTATGGATTTATCAAGAAAAAAATAAAGAGGCAAAAAAATTAGGAAAATATGGACAATACATAAAAGGAAGAACAGCAAAGTTGAAAGCAGGACAATTGTGGTTTTCTAGTCTGAAAATAGAAAGAAAAAAAACTGAAGTAAAATGAACAGAAACTAAGGATTTATGAGAATAGTAAAAACAGTGGTGTCCTGATAACAAATTAGATAACCTAGATGAATTACACAAATTCATAGAAAGATATAAGCTATCAAAACAGACAATAAGAAACGAAAATCTGATTAGAGCTATAAAAGTAAGGGGATTGAAATGAATTAGTAATTCAGACAAAGATATCATAGCAAAATGAAACTATAAACCAATATTTTTCATAAGTGTAGACAAAAAAATCCTAAATAAAATACAAGCAAGTAGATTCCAGCAATATATAAAATAGCAATACATGATATGATCAACTGAAATTTATTTCGAATTCACTATTTGGAAGCTAAGGTTGGTTTAGCCTAGGAAAATCAATTGATGTCATACAGTATATCGGTAGAATAAAAAACAAACAAATAAAAAATCATGATCACCTCAATAGATGTAAAAAACCCTTGACTAAATAAACATTTTCCATGATAAAATATACTGAACAAACTAGGAATAGAAAGGAGTTTCTCATCCTGATAAAGGTGCTGAAAGACTAAATTCTAAGATCAGAAACAAGACAGAAATGTCTGCTCTTTCTACTCCTACTTAACATTTCAGTGGAGGTTTTAGTCGGGTCTAACAGGCAAGGGGAAAAAAGTCATCCATATTCAGAAGAAAGTAGCAAATCTAACCTTACTCACAAATATCATGAATGCATATACAAAAATTTCTAAGGAATCCATTTTAACAAAAAACAGTTACAATTAATAAACAAGTTAAGGAAGTTTGTAGGATACATGATCAACATAAAAATTCATTTTATTTGTATATATTATCAATATATAAAAATTAAAAATAACTCCATTTATAATACATCACCAGAGTAATAAAATATTAAGGAAAAATTTTAACAAAAATTTGTAAGATTTGTATGCAGAAACCCCCAAATAATTGTTGCAAGAAATTATATGACTACATATGAAAAACCCCATTTTTGAATCATAATATTTAATATTGTTAAAATTGCAGTCATTCATAGCTGATCTACAGATTCAATGCAAACACTAACAAAATGTCAGCTTTTTTTCTCTCAGAGATTAACAAGCAATTCATATATGTGTGCAAGGAACTCAGAACAATCAAAACTTTCTTGAAAAGAAGAACAACGTCAGAGAACTCAAACTTCCCAATTTCAAAACTTCCTACACATATAACTAAAACAGTGTGGTATTGAGAGGTGACAATGTGCTAGCAGCCCTCACTCTCAGCGCCTCCTCGGCCTCCGGCCTCGGCTTCCACTCTGGCAGCGCTTAAGGAGCCCTTCACACCCACATGGCACCGTGGGAGCCCCTCTCTGGGCTGACTGAGGCCGAAGCCTCCTCCCTCTGCTTGCCGGGAGGTGTGGAGGGAGAGGTGCGGGTGGGGGCGGGGGCTCCGCAGACCCAGCACACAGAGCAGCCAGGGGGCGCCCTTGGCCCAGGGCAGTGAGGGGCTTAGCACCGGGGCCAGCAACTGCGGAGGTTGTGCCAGGTCCTACAGCAGTGCCAGCCCGCTGGGGCTGCACTCAAATTCTCAACAGGCCGTAGCTGCCTCCCGGCGGGGCAGGGCTCCGGGACCTGCAGCCCGCCATGTTTGAGCTCCTCCCCCTGCCATGGGCTCCCCTGCGGCCTGAGCCTCCCAGACAGGTGCCACTCCCTGCTCCATGGCGCCGGGTCCCACGGACAGCCCAAGGGCTGAGGCGTGCAGGCACTGGCTCCCTACTGGCAGGCAGCTCCGCCTGCAGCCCTGTGCAGGATCCACTGGGTGAAGCCAGCTGGGCTCCTGAACTGAAATGGGGACTGGGAGAACTTTTATATATAGCCAGAGGATTGTATGTGCACCAATCAGCACTCTGTGTCTAGCTTAGGGTTTGTGAATACACCAATTGGTACTCTGTGTCTAGCTAACCTAGTGGAGACTTGGAGGCCTAGCACTCTGTGACTCTGTGTCTAGCTCAAGGATTGTAAATGCACCAATCAACAGCCTGTGTCTAGCTCAAGGTTTGTAAAGGTACCAATTGGTACTGTGTATCTAGCTAACTCTGTATCTAGCTAACTAGCACTCTGTGACTCTGTGTCTAGGTCAAGGATTATAATGGTACCAATCAGCACTCTGTCAAAACAGACCAATCAGCTCTCTGTAAAATGGACCAATCAGCAGGATGTGGGTGGTGCCAGATAAGGGAATAAATCCAGGCAGCCGGAGCCAGCAGTGGCAATCCGCTGGGGTGGCATTCCACTGTATGGAAGCTGTGTGCTTTCCCTCTTTGCAATAAATCTTGCTGTTTCTCACTCTTTGGGAAGAAGAAACAACTCCAGACGTACTGTCTTTAAGAGGTGTAACACTCACCACGAAGGTCTGCAGCTTCACACCGTCTTTTAAGAACTGTAACACTCACCGCCAGGGTCCGCGGCTTCATTGTTGAAGTCAGTGAGACCAAGAACCCACCAATTCGGGACACAGTATTGGCTTGAGGTCCAGTATATAGATTAATGGAAAAGTGCTGAGAGTCCAGAAACATGCCTTAACATTTACAGTCTACTGGTTTTTGATAGATGTGTGAAGATAATTCAAGGAAAAAGAGTAAGTTTTTCAAAATAATAGTGCTAGGACAAATGTATGTGTGCAGCAAAATGATGAGTTTGGAGGCTTTTCTCAGACTACATCCCAAAATTAATTCCAAATGTATAATTTATCTTATTGTAAGAGCTGCAACATCAAAAGCATAGATGATAAATGATACCAACTAGACACACCCAAAAGACAGATAATAACATTTATGGGCAAGGAAGTGGAGACATAGGAAGTCCCACATACCGTTGTGGGAAACATAAAATGAGACACGGTGCAAAGCAATCTTGTAGTTACTCAAAAACTAAATGTAGAGTTAGTGACCCAGAAATATATCTGCTAGCTATTCACTTAAGATAATTGGAAATATGTGTCCATGCAAACATTTGTAAATCAATGTTCATAGCAAAATTTTTTGGAATAGCCAAAAGATGGATACAACCCAAATATCTGTCAACTGATGAATGGATAAATGAAATATGTTATAATGTATAATGGGATATTAACCATAAAAAAAAATGAAGCATTGATGCGTACCACAACGTGGATGAACCTTGGAAACATCATTCTAACTGAAAGAAGTGAATCACTGAAGAGCATAGCTTGCATGGTTCCATCTATATAAAATGTCCAGATAGTCAAATTGTCCATTTATATAAAATGTCCAGATAGTCAAATTGACAGAAACAAAGAGTAGGAGTAGTATTTGTCAGGGATTAGGGAAATGGGTAAATTAGGAGTGTCTGCTAATGGGTCTGGGGTTTCTTTCTGTGATGATGAAATATTCTAGATTTCCATGGTGGAGATGGTTACACAACTTTGTAACTAGAGTAAAATCACTGTTGTTTACATTTTACAGAGGTAAATTATATATTATTTCGATTAGACCTCAATAAGTTTGTTGTGAAAAAAATCTTAATGATATATACAAACATATAAGTGTACAAAATGAAACTAACAACTAATATAAAGTTAGATAATTCTCAGAACATTATATCCTTTTATTGGCAATACTGTTTATTACTTGTCACTAGAAAGTTTGCACACCAGCATTTATATGAGCAAGCTAGGAGTTAGGTCTGCCATATATATAATAATAAATAAAAATTTAAAAATATGAAAATGCTGTGTTCAGTTTATAGCAAAATAAAAGTAAGTAATACCACTGGATATAGCTGTTAAGTTTATTGCAAAGCTCATAAAATTAGTTCAATACACTGTTATTTCTCTATTGGGTGACAAGTGTATGCTGGATTCAGTCACCTTCATACATGAAATAAATGCACATCTCAGCTTAAAGTCTATGGCAATAGAAGTGATTATTTCCAAATTAGATTTTTGTTTGAAATTGAAGATATAATTTTGAAAATGTATATTAAAATATTTTCCAGATCTAATATTATTTTAGAATTATAAGTGATAATACCAAAATAGGTTATTTTCTTATTTAGATTTATTATGGAATATTTTATGGAGACATTTTCTTAGTGTTTTATTTTTTAAGACGGATTATTTTTTAGTTTTTTTTAAAACAGATGTAAACAATATATTTCATTTACATTATAAAGGTAAGTTATATGGGAACCTGTTTAAATTTTATTTTATACATCTTTTAAAATGACTAAGTCAGTGAAGTTTTAGTTATATCTTAGGGCTCTTCATAATTTCGCTTTATATGAGAGAGCTTCTTTTGGTGGAAGATACGTAGTTCACCTCACTGACTCCTGACTTCTAATGACCCTCGTTTGCCACCTTTAATGTGTGTATTTTATCTTGGCTGGGCTTGATTCAGCATCTGGGCAGGAAAATTGTTAAAGTAGGATTTTAAGCTGCAGTGTAAGTTCCATGAGCACAGAGTCTGTGACTGTCTTTTGCCCTCAGCACTAGTATGACATCGGGTATATTCAATAGATATTTATTGATGAAATAAACAAAATGATAATTCAATGACTTCTGGGTGTGTTACCTGTTACTTAAAAAAATATATATCTATTATTACAGTGCTTACTATGTGTTATGGTTGTACTGTGTCCCCACCTAAATCTCATCTTGAATTGTAGCTCCCATAATTCCCACATGTTGTGGGAAGGACCTGGTGGGAAATAATTGAATTATGGGGATGGTTCCCCCATAGTTTTTTTGTGGTAGTGAATAAGTTTCACAAGATCTGATGGTTTCATAAGAAGCTTCACCTTTTGCTTGGCTCTTATTTTCTCTCTTGTCTCCCATAATGTAAGACATGCCTTTCACCTTCTGCCATGATTGTGAGGCCTCCCCAAACACATGGAAATGTGAATCCATTAAACCTTTTTTCTTTCTAAATGACCCAGTCTTGAGTATGTCTTTATCAGCAGCTTGAGAAGAGACTAATACACTATGTTTCAGGCATTGACCTACATTCTACCATTTAATCATCAGAAGTCTCTCATCAGGTAGATCTTACCATTCTAATTTTATAGGTGAAGAAGCTGAGGCCAAAGACATTAACCTGGACATTACCCTATGCTCTATGTGCAGCAGAATCATATTTTGAACACAAGTTATTTTGTTTAGTCATCCTGGCTTCTAATATTTATAATATTAGTTGCCTATAGTCAAACAGCTGTGAAGTAGTAGTAATTAGAGCCTAGCTTTGCTTTATTTCAAACCTTATGTTCACATTCAGGCCACTGAAAAATTCAAAGAACATAAATAGAGAGATTCTTTCTTCCTCCCCCTAGATCAGTTTCTTACATTTCAGATATATGCAAACAATGTCTTTCTCTCTGGAGGAGAGAATGGGCAGTCTTGACAGCTTCCTTTGTATAAGATCAGGGTCTCCTGGTCTTGAGATATCCCTGTTTTAACACCCCCTACACACACACACACACACACAAACACACACACACACACAAATACACAGTATGTGCAGGCAGCTGCTCACACCTGTGGGAACTGGGGCCTGGGAACCAATAGCAGAGTCATTACAGCTATTGTTATCGCTGTGAGTAATAAACTAAAGAAGTATAGATACTCTTAAATAATGCAAATGAAATGGGCAACTCAACCTACAAGATAGTAAGACCTATTTTAACACTATATTAATTAGACTCCCTTCAAAGTGGTAGAATAATAGACCAGTAAAACAACAATGCTACACAAAAATTCACATTGATATGGAAGTTAATATTATAGAGATGGCAAAAATAATCCCTAGGGAAAGGATAGCCTACTCAAAAATGATAGAGCGGCAACTGGCTATATTTCCACAGGAAAACAAATCATATCAATATAATGCATTTCATAAAAATTAGTTCCAAGACCTTAAATAAAACCCAAAAATATGTAACGTTTTAGAGGAAAGTATGCAATAATGTCTTTATATCTTCTATCTTGTAAAGTAGAATCTCTTAAAACTAAAAACTATGAACTTTTATAGTGATTGTTATTAAATATTGCTATATAAGATATTAAAAATATTGTCAAACAAAAATAAGTTTACAAATAAGCCATCAACAGAGAAACCATTTGCCTCACATATATCCAACAAGAAATCAGTGTTTGAAATATAAAAAGCACTTCAATGAAAATACAGATGGCTGCAAAAACAAATTTGCAAAAGACATGAAGGTTATGAAAAGTTGTTTTAAAGAAGAGGATAATTAAATAGTAGCATCTGTACAAATTAAATCAGGAAAATTCCAATTCAAACCAAAATGATCACCACCACTGTCTATCTACTTGGGAAGCCTTCAGAGCTGCTTTGCGTGCTCCACGCCTCACAGAAATGCACAAAAATAGGTGTGCAGAAATGTCACTAGCCGCATTTTAAAAATAGCAAATAGAAACATTATAAATGTTCCCTAGTAGAGATAAAACAATGATTTGTGGAAAATAGATAAAGTGGATTAAAATACTATAAACTTCCTGACAACTCTTCTTCATTTATAAATTAGACATAATATGGGTACTCTTATGTTACTATCTTAGAAGTGTTGTGGAAATCAAATGAATTAAAACATGTGAAGTGTTCCAAATTATATGTAATATGCATTGAGTCATTTGATGATGTGTGTATATATTCATATACATGTAAATTTTCACTTATTAATCTGTTAATATAAATGAACTAGACCTACAAGAATCAACTTCGAAAATCTCAAATATCTAGCCTGGGCGACAGACCAAGACTCTGTCTCAAAAAAATTAATTAATTAATTAATTAAATGTAAGTTTGAAAATTCTATATCCAGTATGATGCCACTTACATAAGGATTTAAAGCATGCATGCCTATAAAATATTTTGGGTAAGGGTGTATTATTTGTAAGGAAAAGATAAATAAAGGCATTATTATAATAAACACCAAACTCAGGTTTGTAGCTCTCTTTGATAAGGGAAAATGCTTGCTATTGGACAGGACACTGGGCTTTAATTGTTTTAGGAATTATTTATATTTTATCAGAATAATGAGTATGTAAGTGTCTGGTATAAATTTTCATTACTATACTTTTTACTCTGAAATAATTTATAATAATTATAGATAATGTTGAGATTGATAGATATTGTCTATTACTCATCTATCTGAATATTGAAGATTACTCGAAATTATTCCTTGAGGATAATTTGTTTTACACATGGCTTTTTTCTTATCTACTGGAGGGCAGATTTGGTGCTGTGTATTCAAGACTAGGACTTTGTAGGCTATACTTAAAAGAAAAAAAAAAAAACTGTTGGAAGGAACAATCAGTGATGTGCCTGACTCGGATGAATATTTCTGTGTTCTACACTAATTGAGCATCATGCCACATGTGCTGTCCAGTTACTAGACAGCAAAATAAAATCATATAGGCAGTGCCACTTTTGACTTATCAAAAGTTTTGCATGCCTAAATGATGTACAGTGAAAATAATGATACTCTATCATGTAGCATGGAATTAAGCCATACCTCTAAAAATATCCAAAGACACCTGGTATTAAATTGCTGTCTCCCTCCTACTCCCCTCAGCCTCATCTCCTGTGAGTTATCCACCCTGAAAGAATTCACCTCTGTATTTAATGACAGAATTGTTTCTAGCAATTTTATTTTTGTTTGTTCATCAGTGTCTTTTCTAGGACAAACATCATGGGATATTTTTCTCTGACCTAATTACTAAAAACAATAGAGAATTTTCCAAGCAATTAAAACTAATCTTGTGGACACTAATTATGGCACAATCAATTATGGCTCTTCACATTAGTGACTAGAAAGCTCATGGCCAAATTGGTGGAATGGCAATATAAAAATATACATTTACATACATTTACATAAAAACAAAGCAAAATAACTTTGGTGGTCATTTTTTCTTAGTAATGTTGACAGTGTAACAAAGCTGAGTATTTGTGTGATTCTAATGCTTAATCCAATATTAGAAAGATGAATAGAACAAAGAAACACAATATCTAGAAAAAAATTAAAAAAATTATTGTTGAGGGAGAGGCAACAGAGAATTAAGCTTTTTCTTTGCATATGATTGATACACATATTCTCATAATGACACTAGAAACACCATCTCCACTTGAGTAGCTATACCAATTGCCTAAGGAGAAGGCTTTGTGCCATCAATATATAAGTATATATTTAAATTATACTTTTAAGTTCTGGGATACATGTGCAGAAAGTGCAAATTCGTTACACAGATATACATGTGTCATGGTGGTTTGCTGCACCCATCAACCCGTTATCTACATTAGGTTTTTCTCCTGATGTTATCCCTCCCCTTGCCCACTACACCCTGGCAGGCTCTAGTGTGTGATGTTTCTCTCCCTGTGTCCATGTGTTCTCATTATTCAGCTCACACTTATAAGTGAGAACATGCAGTGTTTGGTTTTCTGTTCCTGTGTTAGTTTGCTGAGAATGATGGTTTCCAGCTTCATCCATGTCCCTGCAAAGGACATGAACTCATTCTTTTTTATGGCTGCATAGTATTCCATGGTGTATATGTGCCACATTTTCTTTATCCAGTCTATCATTGATGGGCAAAAATGATTTTCACTTTGAATTGGGCATGAATTTAGTAATCAAAATAGGTTTGACTAGGTCAGGTGGAAGAAGTGAATTTTAGAATATGGACGTCTTATGTATTAATAGTTTAGATTCATAAACAATTAGAACAAATTGATTATTTATCTTCACTAGAATACATATGAGCTATATCTAAATCATGAAAATGAAGCTAAAGAGGTAATAGTTTTACATGTACACAAAATAACTCACACCTACAATATTAAATGGCCATTCTCATATCCTTTCACATAAATGTTTCCCTAAGAATTTTAGAATAAATTTTTGTAATAAAATCAAGAGTGCTTAATTTATATAAATATTCTCTATAGTGGATGCCCCTTTCCTTAGAGAAAGAGATGACTGGAAAATTACCTGAATCTACATATGTAGATTACAGATATCACTGAATAATTTTTTTCTCTGCCAATTTTTAAAGCAATCCACAGTACTCCACTTGGAAGCTGCATAAAGATATACCTTATCAGGTCCAGGCATGGTGGCTCACGCCTGTAATCCCAGCACTTTGGGAGGCCAAAGTGGGTGGATCATGAGGTCAGAAGATAGAGACCAGCCTGGCCAACATGGTCAAACGCCGTCTATACTAAAAATACAAAAATTAGCTGGGCGTGGTGGTGCATACCTGTAATCCCAGCTACGCGGGAGGTTGAGGCAAGACAATTGTTTGAACCCGAGAGACAGAGGTTGCAGTGAGCCGAGATTGCACCATTGCATCTAGCCTGGAAATAGGGCGAGATTCTGTCTCAAAAAAAAAAATATATATATATATATACACACACACACACACACACACACACACACACACACATACACCTTATCACCTTATCAGAATATTATTTTGCATGAAAACAGGTGAACATCTGTAAAATTCATAACGCAGAGCAAATTTGTTGCTTTAAGTAGACTTTTAAAATGTTCCATTTCCCTGTAAAAGCTCAGGTAAATATGAAACATTTAGCATAGGTTGTTAATGTCAGTTACTTTTAGCTCTACTACAAAGACATGGGGTTTATGAATTTGAGGACATGTGTGTGAAATATAATTTGAATGATTGATTCAATCAAGCAATCTGAAACAATGTTCACATTTGCTTGAGGTGCTACTGTCTCATTAAAGATTTGTTTTCTTTGATAAGAGCTGATGAATTGCCTGAAGTAGGCCTCATCGAACTTGACGTATTTTTTAAAATGCTGCTGACAATTCCTTTCTGCGGTTTTTATATTTAGATTCAAACTGCATTTGGGGGATATTTTGATAGCATATCTATTATTAATGGAATTTACTGTTTCTTATTGCCCAAATTTATGCAAATTTTATAACGCAAAGAAGCTACAACTAGAAGTCTTACAATACATTAAACATAAAAAGGGAATAAACCATCATTTGAAAATAGTTACATTGCCCCTAAAGTGGTTAAGACAGAGGAATATAGTCATGAGGGGCATAATGACACTTAGATCAACAATGGACTGCACATGTCATGGTGGTTTTATAAGATTATAATGGTCCTGAAAAATTCGTGTTGCCTAGTGATGTCGTAGCCATTCTGAAGTTGTAGTGGAAAGCATGCCCAAGTGTTTGCGATGATGCAGGTGTTAACAAACCTTCTGTGCTGACAGTTTTATGAAAGTCTAGCACATACAATTGTGTAACCTACCTAATACTTGATAATTACAATAAATGACTGGTATTGTATTGCTTCTTTATTACACTATACATTTTATCATTACTTTAAGGTATGCTCCTAAAACATAAGTTAATGATTAAATAGCTTCAGGCAGGTTCTTTGGGAAGTATTACAGAAGAAGGCGTTTTTACCGGAGGAGATGACAGCTCCATGCATGTTATTGTCCCTGAAAATCTTCCACTGGGACAAGATATGGAGGTGGAAGACAATGATATTGATAATCCTGGCCCTATGTAGGCCCAGACTAATGTGTGTGTTTGTGTTTTAGTTTTTAGCAAAAACATTTAAAATGTAAAAATAAAATAAGAATATAAAGAAAAAATATATACAACTATAAAATGTTTGTATTATAAGGTATTATTACAAAAGGATCAAAAAGTTAAAAAATAAGTTTATAAAGTAAAAAGTTATAGTAAGCTAAGGTTAAATTATTATTGAAGATTTTTTAAAATAAATTTAGTGTAGCCAAGTGTTTATAAAGTCTACAGTAGTGTACAGTAATATCCTGGGCCTTCACATTTACTTACCACTCACTCACTGACACCCAGAGCAACTTCCAGTCCTGCAAGTCACACTTATGATAAGTACCCTATACAGGTGTACTATATTTTATCGTTTTTATTGTTTATTTATTTATTGTTTTTGAGATGCAGTCTTGCCCTGTCACCCAGGCTGTAGTGTAGTGGCACCATCTCTGCTCACTGCAACCTCCGCGTGTTGGGTTCAAGAGATTCTCCTCCCTCAGCCTTTCGAGGAGCTAGGACTATAGGCGCCCACCACCTCGCCTGGCTAATTTTTATATTTTTAGTAGAGGCGGGGTTTCACCATGTTGGCTAGGCTGGTCTGAAACTCCTGACCTCAAATGATCCACCCACCTCAGCCTCCCAAAATGCTATGGTTTACAGGCGTGAACCACCGCGCTTGGCCTATTTTATCTTTTATGCGATATTTTTACTGTACCTTTCCTGTGCTTAGCTATGTTTAGATACCACATACTTACCATTGTGTTACAACTGCCTACAGTATTCAGTGTAGCACCATGCTGTATAGGTTTGTATCCTAGGGGCAGTGCGCTGTAACATATAGCCTAGGTGTGCAGTAGGCTATGCCATCTACATTTGTGTAAGTACACTTTATGATGTTACCCAATTACAAAATTGCCTGACAACGCATTGCTCAGAAAGTAACCTTATCATTAAATGATGCATGACTCTCTTGTCTTTTGGAGTACAGGGGCCAAACAGAGAAAGTTTATGGTTAGTTTGCCTGTCAGAGGTATGCTGCCAGCTGAACCCTTTGCTATATCTAACAATTTGCCAGCTCTGGGTGAGGCAATCTCTCCTTAGCCAGAGAAATTTTATTTATTAAGGTCAAAACAAAAAAATATACAAAAATTTAAAAATATAAAGAATATAAGGAGGGAATATTTTCCACAATTTCTATGAAGCCATTATAACTTGATACCAAAATCATGAAGACATAAAAAGAAAAGGAAACCTCAAACAAACTCTCCTTCCCTTATAAATATTTATGTAAAAACCGCAACAAAATACTAGCAAATTCAATTAGCAGCAGATTAGAAGGATTATAAACTATCACTAAGCTGGATTTATCCTAATGATGCAATAATTATTTGATGTATTAAAATCTAGGTAATATAGCAAATTAATGAATAAAGTACAAAATTTACAACATCATCACAATAGATACAGCAGTATCTGACAAAATCCACAAATCTTTTGTAATAATCACGCTCAACAAAATGGAAATAGAAGGGAACTTTCTCAACTTGATGAAAGATGTCTTTGCAAAATGCACAGATATTATTATACTGAATGGGGGAAATAGTGAATACTTCCTACTAAGATCAGAAATAAGACACGGTGACTCACTCTACCACTTCTATTCAACTTTGCACGTAAGACTCTAGCCCAGAAATCAGTCCATATAGAGAAATAAAAGCATCCATGTTAGAAGGGAAGATGTAAAATAAATCTCTGTTTGCAGATTAGATGACAGGACCTAATACGGAAGAAATTCTAAGGACACACACACAGATGTGCACACACACAGGCATGCACACGCACACCTAGGCACATTCTAGTCAAACTTTAGAAAACAAAAATAAAAAATAAAAAAATAAAAACTTGAAGACAACTGAAATATACCAAGGAACAATCTTAAGAACTACCTTAATCTTCTCAATAGAATGATGAGTATTGAAAGTATTACAAAGTATTAAATGAAAAAATAAAGGAGTTAACTTAGAATACTCTTCCCAGTAAATATATTTTTCAAATATTAAGGTGAAATTCAAAATATTCAAATAAACAAAGCTTAAAAGAACTTATTATCAGGAGTTGTATACTACAAAAATAAAAGAAGCTAAAAAATGGTAAAAATATGATAAATATAAAACAGATATATTTTTATTTTTAAATGCTTTAAAATATAATTTACCTACAGTGACAGTAGTAACGCTTATTGAGGGATTTATAATATATCTGGAGATATTAATATGTGATAATATATTGGGGATCTTCAGGAAAAAGAGCCAATAGGATGTATGTTCGTATAATTAGTTATTTTCTGAAATATAGGTAGTTTAGCAGCCATTTAAAAAGCAAAAATTATTTACTTGGGTATATATCTCAGAACTAAGTACATTCAGTCAACCCAAAAAATTTAAATTAGCACCTGTGCAGTGGCTCACCCCTGTAATCCTAGCAGTTTGGGAGGTCGAGGCAGGCAGATCATTTGAGGTCAAGAGTTCAAGACCAGCCTAAGTTAGGAGTTCAAGACCAGCCTGACCAACATGGTGAAATCCCGTCTCTACTAAAAAATACAAAAATTAGCCAGACGTGGTGGCACGTGCCTGTGATCCCAGCTACTCGGGAGTCTAAGGCAGGAGAATCACTTGAACCTGGGAGGTGAAGGTTGCAGTGAGCCAAGATCACATAACTGCACTCCAGCCTGGATTACAGAGTGAGACTCTGTCTAAAAGAAAAAATAATAATAATAATAAAATAAAAATAAAAGAAAAACAAATGCCATGAAGTTATGAAACAAAAGATAGCTAAAATGACGTTAAAATCTGTTACAGTAGTCTTAGGCATTCTTATCAAAAACATAAATGTAAAAGTAAAAAAGGTACCTATGCGAGGTGATAGATGTGTTAATTAACCTGATTGTGGTAATCATTTCACTATATATATATATATCAAATCATCTTGTATACTTTATATTAATATAGTTTGATTTTTCAATTGTACCTCAAAAAAGCCAAAAAAATGCCTTAAGAATGAAAAACTACCAATAATATGAAGGAAAAAAATGACTAAGTCAATTCTAAGTAATTTACATCTTCAGTGAATAAAAAATAGTTTATTAAAAAAGAAATTGTACCAGAGATAACGAATAGCTTTCATAATTACAGACATCAATTTACCAAAAGTCTGAAAAATCCTAAATGCAAATGAACTATTAGACCTTCAAAGTATGTAAAACAAAGACTAAAAAACAGAAAGGAAAATTGTACAAACTTATGACTCTAGTTGGAGACTTCAATCATTTTCTTAGTATTGATGGAACAAGTACACAGAAAATCAACATGTATAAAGAAGACATGAATAACACTATTTACCAGCCTTGCCTAATTTACAGATAAAAGAACTTTCCACTCAATAGTAGCAGAATATACCTTTTTTTCAAGATTGATTGAAAAACCATGACCAGATTTCGCACGCTGCCTATTCTACAAACTGAGAGCTAATGATATGCTTTTATTACATGCTAAAATGGTTGTAAAAACCAATGAACCAACACAACAACAAACAGAAAAAGGTTATTATGTAGAAGCTGGCCCTCAAGCACTAAAATATTTAGGTCTTCTTGGTAAAACAGAAAACATTTACTCAACTGTTTTCCTGCGGTTGGCCATAATTTAACTCTGAACACATTTGTTACATTCAAGATTATGTGATACATATGTATGGCCACAAGAGAATCACATTGGAAATCAATAAAGGAAAGATAGGTAGAAAATTCACAAATATTAAGAAATTAAACACATACCCCTCTGTTACCCATAGGTGAAAGCAGGAATCATATAAGACCTCTTTTCTTTGACATGAATTGAAAGTAAAAACCTTACATATCAAAACTGGTGAGGTGGTGTAAAGTAGTACTCAAAAGGAAACTTTCAGCATTAAAAGTTTATCTTAAAGTAGTATTTTAATTTTCTTTTCTAAGGCATGGTATAGCTATTCTGTTTCTGTAAAGAGACAATATATTTTAGCCTCTGAGGACCACATATGGTTTCTGTTGTATATCCTCTTTATGTTTTTTCTTATAAACATTTAAACATGTAAAAACCATTCTTACTCCAGAACCTTATAAAAACGAGCCACAGAACAGTTTCACTGCCTCATATAATCAGGATTCACATACAATGATAGAAAAAGGAAATACAGGCCGGGCGCGGTGGCTCAAGCCTGTAATCCCAGCACTTTGGGAGGCCGAGACGGGCGGATCACGAGGTCAGGAGATCGAGACCATCCTGGCTAACACAATGAAACCCCGTCTCTACTAAAAAAATACAAAAAACTAGCCGGGCGAGGTGGCGGGCGCCTGTAGTCCCAGCTACTCGGGAGGCTGAGGCAGGAGAATGGCGGCAACCCGGGAGGCGGAGCTTGCAGTGAGCTGAGATCCGGCCACTGCACTCCAGCCTGGGTGACAGAGCGAGACTCGGCCTCAAAAAAAAAAAAAAAAAAAAAAAAAAAAAAAAAAAAAAAAAAAAAAAGAAAAAGGAAATACAAATTAAAGTTATTAATGGGTTTTTTATGGTTCAAGATTTTTCTGTACTAAAATATTATTGCTTACAGAAAGGCTGTGAAATGCTTCTCCTGTGTTTTATTCTATAATTGTTATTGTTTTAGTGTTTACATTTAAGTTCATTATCAATGTAGACAATGTTTATATATGTCATGACTTACTTATTAAGCTTCATTTTTTTTTTTCTAAATGCATGTCTAGTTCTTCTAGCACCATTGGTTTTAAAGTAATCCACCCTTTCCTAATTGAAATACATAGGCAAATTATGTCTATATTAGATTGACCATCTTTTTTTTTTTTTTTTTTTTTTTGAGACAAAATCTTGCTCTGTTTCCCAGGCTGAAAGGCAGTGTTGTGATCTCAGCTCACGGCAACCTCTGCCTCTTGGGTTCCAGCAATTCTCCTGTCTCAGCCTCCCAAGTAGCTGGGATCACTGGCATGTGCCACCATACCCAGCTGATTTTTGTATTTTTAGTAGAGACGGGGTTTCACCATATTGGTCAGGCTAGTCTCAAACTCCTGACCTGAGGCGATCCACCCACCTCTGTCTCCCAAAGTGCTGGGATTACAGGCGTGAACCGCCATGCCCAGCCAGATTGACTATCGTTATGTGGCTCGGTATATTCATTTGGTAGGGCTCCAATAACAAAGTACCACAGGCTGGGTGGTTTAAACAACAGAAATATACTTTCTTACCTTTCTTACAATTATGGAGGCTGCAACTATGAGACCAGGATGTCAGCAGGGTTGGTTTTTTCTAAGGCCTGTCTGCATTTATTATAACATATAATAAAAATAATATAATATATATAAAATATTAATATATTATTCTTACGTGACACATTTCATTATGAAATAGACCCAACATACATTGCTTTTTAAGGTGAGGATTATTGTTGTTACAGCTCTTAGTTATGTAGAAGAATGTAATGTAAATAAAACAGAAAACTGCTAATTAGGCTTTTTTTAAAAGAGGTCTATGGACATTTGTAGACATGTCACACAGGCATACAAACATTTCAATTTTGTGTAAGAGTCTTATTTTTTTGCCAAAAATAGAAGATATGTTTCCCTTATAGATGTAGTGACAAGCTGGGCTGACTCAATGCCATGGCCCGCTACTCTGTCGCGTTAATCGCTGGCTTGAATGATGAATGTGCATTCAACTCCATTTCCTCTTGTCATTTGTAAAGACGTTTACTTTTACGGGCTAAAGATGTAACTATGCTCTTCTTTTGAAACACAAATCATATTTACACACTAGATACTTTCTTATTCAAACAAGAATTAAATTAGTCATTTACCACAATGACATTGAATCTTTTATAATATGTGACACATAGGTTTGCTTCCTTTTCTCTCTTAATTTTATGTATAAAACTTTGGTCTCATAGTTAGGAAAAGAGCTGATACCAAATAAGTAATTTGTGTCACAGAGTTTTATTTAATTACTTTTCTTAATCTACAAGCAATACTAACAGGAAAATATTATTCCTGACACATAAACAATGGCAACAAAATTTGGAGGACCTAGAGCCAGGTAAGTTACACAAAGTCAAAGTTTTAATATATGGAGGAATTTATATTTGAACTCAGAGCCGCCAAACTCACAATCGTTAGCTCTTTCTAATCTAAAACATCTATAAACCCAGCAATAATCATAGGAGATAAATGTGTGCTAAAAACACGTACTCAAGCTACAGAAATCTTCCTGATCCTTATTATTCGAATCCCACATAAACCATATTAGCGTGCATAGCTTTCTGCACTCTCAAATAAACGGGACAAAACATACATGTGTTTGCATGCATGTCCTGACACACACACCACATAAAATTATTTGATAAAAATGTGATCCTATTATGTAAATGTTGCTACATATTACACTTGTTAAAAAACACTCTTTAGAAAGCCCTTCAATCAGCTGGTGCAAATCGAATTCATCTCTTCATACTTAATACTATTTTATGATATTAACACACCTTAATGTTTTCATTATTTCTATATTATAACTGCTATCATCTTCTTTATTTGTGACTGTGATGGTTAATTTTATGTGTAAACTCGAATGAGCCCTGGGATGCCCACATATATGGTTAAATATTGTTTCTGTGTCTGTGATGAATTTGTGGAAGAGATTGGCATTTGAATTGATGGGCTAAGTAAAGTAATTACCCTTCCCAGTGTAGGCGGGCATCATTCAACCCATTGAAGACCCTAAAAGAATGAAAATGTGGAGGAAGGTTGAATTCTGTCTGTCTCCTTCAGCTGTGATATCAGTCTTATTCTGCCCTTGGACTAGGACTTAACACCATTAGTGTTCCTGGTTCTCAGGCCTTCAAACTCACACTGTAATTTATATCACCAGCTTTCCTGTGTCTCCAGCTTGCAGATGGCTGATCTTAAAACTTCTCAGCCTCCATAATAGCATAAAGCAAACCATTACAATAAAATTTCTGAGACATAGAAAGAGAGAGGGGTGGATAGATAGATTTCTTAATGTTTCTGTTTTCCTCAAGAAGCCTGCCTAATACAATAACCTTTCCTATCTGATTTGTTAGTTTCAGCACCTTTATGTGATATGATCACAGTATTTAATTATGATGGCCTCCCTAATTATATTAAGAGTATTTATTTTTTTAAATGACCTGAAATGATTTGTCATTTAAAAATTATCTGTTCTTTAAAGGTTAGATATTTTCCAGATATGCTTGAGGTCACTTTTATCATGTCTGTATTTTAATAGACCATCTACTTTCTCTAAGCTTTCAAGTATTATAACACAGAATCATTTCTTTAATCTTTGCTGTTGTTGCTTTGTTTTTTGTTTTTTTGTTTTTTGTTTTGAGACAGAGTCTCAGTGTGAGGCCCAGGCTGTAGTGCAATGGTGCTATCTTGGCTTACTACAACCTCCGTCTCCTGGGTTCAAGTGATTCTCCTGCCTCAGCCCCCGAGTAGCTGGGATTATAGGCATACACCATCATACTTGGCTAATTGTCACATTTTTAGTAGACATGGGGTTTCACCATGTTGGTCAGGCTGGTCTCAAACTCCTGACCTCAGGTGATCCACCTGCCTCGGCCTCCCAAAGTGCTGGGATTACAGGGGTGAGCAACCGTACTCGACTTCTTTAATCTTATAATACGTATATTATGATGTATTTTTATACCTACTATTCTACGTGTTTCTTCTTTCCTCTGCACGGGGCTCATGGAGAACCACTGGAGCCCATTGTGTGCATCCCCAGATGCGTTCAGCTGACCTGACACTTTGGACAGTTGGTCGCTTGCACAATGAATAGTCCCAGCCATGCTCACTTTGTGCATCATCTCCAGACATCTTTGCTGTCTTGTATTCTACTGGGTAAACATTAGTCTTAATTATAGCATCTTCATGGTTGAGTCCTGTTCTAAAACTCTAGTGTATGCTAATTCTTTAGAACTTAGTATTATATAATTGTGTATAGAAAGTGTTGTAAATGATAACAAATTTCTTCATTTAGAAACAATTTATTGAGATGAAATTCACACAACATAAAACTTGCTATTGTAAAGCCAACAACTCAGTGGCATTTAGTATGCTCAGTCTTGTGCAATTACCACCTCTATCTAGTTCAAAAAGATCTTCATCATTCCAACGTAAAACCTCTCACCCATTAGGCAGAATCTCCCTATTCCCTGCTAGCTCCTGACAAACACCAGTGTCTGTTCTTTCTGTGGATTTATCTATAGGTTAGTGAAAAGTAAGTGGTGAAAGTCATGGCAAAAGCCACAATTACTTTTGTACCAATCTAATATTTAAACAGAATGAAACAGTATGTGACCTTTGTGCCTAGCTTCTTTCACTTAGGAAAATGTTCTCAGGGTACTGTATGTTGTAGTGTGGATCAGTGCTTCATTCCTTTTTATGGCTGTTATCCAAGTACTACTAATACACAAAAGGCAGGTAATAATGCCGCTCCTTTGCATTCGAATCCAAGGGGCTGTGGAGCCATAGTGCCGAGGGCAAAGGAAATGAAAGAGAACTCTAAGCCTATGCTTGGATTCAGAAGGGCCACTTTTGAGCTTGATTTAAAGGACCACGTTTGTCCTTGACAGCGGACTGCCTTTTCTTTTCTGTCTCACTGTAACCCCACAGTCTGAATAATTTCTGCAGTATTCTAATGATTGCTCACCAGTCTCCTGGCTTATTGTTGCCTGACAATCTCCAAAATTATCATATCCTTATATCCTCATCTCTGTTTTATAAAAAATCTTATTTTTAATGCTCCAATAAGCTAAGAGAAATGTAGGAGAAAAATATCTGAATGAATTCAAGCTAATGGATATTAATGGAAGCAAGTAACATTTTTATAGCATTTACTATGTGTCCAGTGTGCTTCTGAGTTCTTTGCACATATGAACTGTTAAGTCAAGTTTCACCTAAAGCCGACTCTTTACCTATTTTAAGTTTGGCCTAAAGTTTTTTCTGTACGTCGTGAACTATAACAAGTGGAAGTGTAACCAGACCTTAGCCTACACTTGTGCCAATCACTGAATTTTGGCCAATCAAATGTAGTCAACTGTTCGAACTGTACTCAAATAAGGCAAACACTAAACTGTAGCCAATCCAGCTGTTTCTGTGCCTCACTTCCATTTTCTGCCTGACACTTTCCTTTTTCCATCCATAAATCTTCTTCCACCACATGGCAGTGCTGGAATCTCTGAGCCTACTCTGGCTGTGAAGGCCGCCTAATTCCTGAATCGTCTATTGCTCAATTAAACTCCTTTACATTTAATTTGGCTGAAGTTGTTATTTTATCATAACTCATTTATTCCTTATAACAGCATTTGAGGGAGGTATTACATTATTTCTGTTTTACAGGTAAGAATATAAAATATAAGTAGATTTCCCAAAATTCTCTAACAGTTGACTCAAGCAGGGAAAAATGATTAAAACCAGTATTAATGTGATTATGATTATTTAGGCTAGTACTTACATGAAATTGCAGTCTCAGTAATAAACAAAGGTGGTGGGGATCCTCTGACAAGGTGGATGAACTTCCCGGCCTACTTTTATTTATAATCAGACACAGGAGTAGAGGTAAAAATGTTTTAATGATTATAAGTGTGGCCTTGTGGATTCTCCTTTTGTCTTTCTTCACATCATGGCTTGTCATGGCTGATGTCTCAGATTCATGGATTAATACCAGGGCACTCACAGTGACAACTATGTCTATGTCAGTGGGAAGCAAGGTTATCTTTTTGGGGGCAAGTGCTCTTTGTAAGTTGGAAACATAATACCCAGAAGTTCCTGCTGCAAATATGTTTAATAATGACTCAGGAAAGTTCCGCTGCAGGGAAGCACCAACATCGCAGGCATCTCTGCTGACATGGACCTTAGTTTCTATGGCTAATTTGAGTCCTCTAGGTTCCTTTGTGCAGTGTCCCTTTGTCCACTTAGTTTCAACCTCTCCACACTTTTAGCTCTCGGCTGCCTCATGCTCCTGCCTGCTTAGAACCTTTGGACCGGGGTTGGCTTCTACCTTGAAGCACACTGACCAACCTGCATGGATACCCGCTGCTCACTCTTCAGGCTTTCTTTTACATGTCATGGTTTCAAGGAACTTCCCCATATGCCTCTCCTTCTTAACACTCTCACCATGACTTGTGAGTTACATCTCATTATTTGATCCAGATAACTACACCCTAGTCAATCTATGTAAGAAAAACGAGGACAGCCTATCAATTTCCACAAGGTTGACCAAAGAATAAGTAAAATAGTTCAGATGTGAATGCAAGTTTCTTGGCTACATGAAGCAGGGAGAGAACAATGCAGACTGGTAGGGAAAGCTAGGGCCTGAGAAAAAGGAGAGCAGCAAGTTTCCTAAGTTTTTCTGTTGCTTCACACGTCTCAGACGAGACACTGTCTAAAGAAATCAGGAAATCAGAACTTCAATGAACACAAGCAAAGCAAACAAAGATCTCTTTGTCACCCAGGCTGGAGTGCAGTGGCATGATGTCGGCTCACTGCAGCCTCAACATCCTGTACTCAAGAGATCCTCCCACTTCGGCCTCTCAAGTAACTGGGACCACACACCCATGTCACCCTGTCTGACTAACCTCAGTACTTTTTGTAGAGACAAGATTTTACCATGTTGTCCTGGCTGGTCTTGAACTTCTGGGCTCAAACAATTCACCCGCCTTGGCCTCCCAAAGTTCTGTGATTACAGGCATGAGACACCACACTCGGCCCCAAACAAAGATCTCAAAAACAGCATGTTCATTTAGTTGTGTGACAAGTAAATGAACAAACAAGCAAGATAGAAAACATTTAAACACCATGAAAATAACTGATGAATGTGAAAAAAGGACTATAGCAATTAGCAATACTAAACAAGACAGAAAATAGACTGGAAACAAAAGTTAACATAGCTTCAGGGAGCTGTGGGTGTACGAGAAAAAAATATAACATTTGTGTTGTGTGCATCCCAGAAGGAAAGGAAAACTTGGGTGGACTTTTAAAGGTATTTAGAAAAGTAATAGCTGAAAACTCTTCAGATTTGTAGAACATATCTGCCAAGAGATTAAACAGTCTGAGTGAACCCCAAACAGTGAAGTCAATAAAATCCATGAAGAAACATATCACAGCCATACTGTCAAAATCAAAACACTTTTATTTTCAAATAAAAGACAAAGAAAGTTTGAATGCAGTGAGAAAGAAAGGACATTTAGAAAGAGACACTTATATAGAGTGAGGAAAAAAAAATGACACATTTCACTTTAGAAACTATAGGCACCAGAGGGAAGCAGCACAACATTTTTCAAGAAAGAAGAGAACTGTCCACTCACAAAACTACATCAAATGAAAACATCATTCAAGTATAATATAGAAATCAACACATTCTCAAACAATGGGAATCTGAGAAAATTCATGGGCAGTGTACTTAACTGGAAAGAAATGACTAAAGGCAGCTTTTTACACAGGAAAAAAATCCTAGAATAGTAATCTTAGAACATTAGGATATAAGAAAGAACAACAGAAAGAAGAAAGGAATGATCACGTCCAGTAGCCTTAAGCTTCTTGTCTGAGTTTCATAGATTATGTATATGGTAGAAGCAAAAATTACAACATTCTCTGATGATGTTCTCAATACAATTATACTAGAAAGAGAGGTGAGTAGAGGAATATAAAGGAAAATAAAATGTCTACATTTTACTTGAACTCAACAACAAAAAAGTAATGCAAATATATACACCCAAAAACATTATTGGTAAATCCAAATGGAATTCTAAAATAAATGATAATGTTACTTACAGAAAGGTAAGAAATATTAAAAAAAAATTTAAAAAACACAAAGAAGTGACACAGAGGAAACAAATAAAAAGCAACAAAAGATTGACAGAATTAAGCCCCAACATATGACAAGCTACATTGTAAATAAATCATTTAAACACACCAATTTAAAAACAGGTATTGATATATTAGAATTTATAGAAAAGGGACTCAACCCTCAACCATCTGGAAGAAACTAATTCCAAATATAATAATATAGACAAATTGAAAGTAAAACTATGGGAAAAAATATGCCACAGAAATAATAAGTAAACTAAAGTAGGATTGACTATAATAATATCAAATAAAGTAGGATTCAGGTTAAGAATGTATTAAAGATAGATGTAAGTATCATGTAATCATAAGAGAATCAACCCACCAAAAAGATATATCCATGCTAAATCTTTAGACAGCAAAATGAATAAATAAATGAATAAAGCTGAACTATTTGTACAACAATACATGATAGCAATGTAATTAGCATGGACAAATGGAATACATATCAAAATGTATGGAACTAATTGAATGTATATCAAAATATATCATATTCTGGGCCATAAAAAACTTCAGTAGATTGAATCATACAGAGTGTGTTCTCTGACCACAGTGGAAGCAAACTAAACATCAGCAACGAAAAAGGATGCCAGGAAAATTTCTAAACACTTTGAAACAAAACAACACATTTCTACATAATCCATGAGGCAAAGGTGATGTCTCAAGGGTATCAGAAAAAACTGATAAAGGCCAGGCATTGGGTATCACACCTGTAATCCCAATATTTTGGGAGACTGAGGTGGGAGAATTGCTTGCTAGGAGTTTGAGACCAGCCTGGGCAACATAGTGAGACCTCATCTCTACAAAACAAACTTTAAAAATAAACAAACAAAAAAAAAATTCTGGGAATGGTGGTGTGTGCCTGTAGTGCCAGCTACTTGAAAAGCTGAGGTGAGACAATCCTTGAGCCTGGGAGGTCGAGGCCATAGTGAACTATGATTGCACCATTGCACTCCAATGTGGGCACCACCACAGATCCCACAGATATCAAAAGGATAATATGAATAACAAGTCTTTCCCAATCTTATTTTCGTCAAGTTTATGGAAGATCAGGATGCCCAAGGACATAAAGATAGGAACAATAGACGTTGGTAACTAATAGAAAGAGGGAGAGGGAAGGGGGAAGGTCAGAAATATGATTGAAATCATCAGCTAGATAGTCTGAAAGATGATGTATTGAGTACCATGCTCACTACGTAGGTGATGGTTTCAATCATATTCCAAACCTTAGTATCACACAATATGCCTTTATAACAAACCTGCACATGTACCTCCATATTCTAAAAAAATTGGAAAAGGAAAATATGATATAAACAACTGTAAAGACATAATCTAAACACACATATTTGATAATTTAGATAAAACAAACTAAATTTCCTGAAAAGTAACAAATTACTCCAACATGTTCAACAAATGGATCATTTGGACAGATCCAAATTAAGAAAAAAATCATAATTCTAAACTCTTTGAAAAGAAATTTCAGGTTCAGATGATTTCATTGAAGAATAAAAACAAATGTTTTATACAGAATTAACACAAATTTTACACAATCTCTTACTAGCAAAAAAGAAGAAAGTATTGACCAAATTATTATGTAAGCTTAGTTATCTTCTAATATAACCCACCATCCCAAAATGATAGTACAGAAAAGGAAAGCAATAGGTGAATCTCTCATGAGTAGAGACACAAAATTATTCAACAAAATATTATCAAACAGAATTCAGCAATCTATAAAAATAACTACATACCATACATACCATGACTAACTGGGCTTTATGCCAGATACACAAGACTGGTTCAATATTTGAAACTGATCAATGCAATCCACCATATAAGTTGACTAAAGAAGAACAATTATATGACTATATCAATTTGTTGCAGAATTTTTCCTTAGTTCAACTAAACATGAGGACCTTGTCACATGGCCATAAAAATTTAGGCTCATAGATTATCTGAAGGGTAAGTAAGGCAGGCTTTTTTTGGCTGAAAAGGGCGGGGAAAGGGGAAACAAGGACCCCCCTCAAAGCCAGAGTCCCTGCTGGTGTGCTTCCCACCTCAAAGTTTGAATTCCAGGTTCCACCCAGGAAGAGGAGGGACCAGGCTCCTCCCTTCTGCAACCAGTGCGAACTTCTGTGGATCCACTGCAGTGCACACTCCTCCCAGTGTGTCCAGGCCAGCCTGAGTTTCTTTTGGACCCCTTCCCACCAGATTGTCTCATTCTCCCTTCTTTTAATTATTTATTTATTTATTTATTTATTTATTTTATTTATTTTTTTTTTTTATTACATTTTAAGTTCTAAGGTACATGTGCATAACGTGCAGGTTTGTTACATATGTATACTTGTGCCATGTTGGTGTGCTGCACCCATCAACTTATCATTTACATCAGGTATAACTCCTAATGCAATCCCTCCCCTCTCCCCCCTCCCCATGATAGGCCCCGGTGTGTGATGCTCCCCTTCCCAAGTCCAAGTGATCTCATTGCTCAGTTCCCACCTATGAGTGAGAACATGCGGTGTTTGGTTTTCTGTTCTTGTGATAGTTTGCTGAGAATGATGGTTTCCAGCTGCATCCATGTCCCTACAAAGGACACAAACTCATCCTTTTTTATGGCTGCATAGTATTCCATGGTGTATATGTGCCACATTTTCTTAATCCAGTCTGTCACTGATGGACATTTGGGTTGATTCCAAGTCTTTGCTATTGTGAATAGTGCCGCAATAAACATACGTGCGCATGTGTCTTTATAGCAGCATGATTTATAATCCTTTGTGTATATACCCAGAAATGGGATGACTGGGTCATATGGTACTTCTAGTTCTAGATCCTTGAGGAATCGCCATACTGTTTTCCATAATTGTTGAACTAGTTTACAATCCCACCAACAGTGTAAAAGTGTTCCTATTTCTCCACATCCTCTCCAGCACCTGTTGTTTCCTGACTTTCCATTCTCCCTTCTAAAAAGTACATGTAATTGCTGTTAGAATAAGGATAATGATGAAGACCAACCTTAACTGCTTCCTGCTGACAGGTCGCGCTGTTTGGGGGAAAATGGCAGTCAGAGCTCCCTCAGAGGACTATCAAAGGGTTCCCAGAAAAAGGGGCCATCCTCCGAGGCTCTGGATGCAAGACCATTTTGAGTTTGATGGCCTGAGGGCAAGAAGAGACAAACTTGGTTATGAGAAAATATGTATGAAAATGAAACAAGGGGAGGAGTAAGGGGAGTTCAAAAATCCTGAGACCTTTTACCAGTTTGCACAGGGAGAGGGAGGCCAAAAGCCCAATGGGTAAAAAGCTTCATCTTTTTGCTGGAATGTCATGTTTCTGGATTCCCTTCCCCTAAGCCCAATACTAAAAGCCAATCAGTTTAAGGTTTGGAAAATTAACTTTTCTCCGTTTGGAGGATGCATCTGAGGGGAGTGTTGCATAGTATGGAGACACAATTACCTATCTGTGAAGAGAGGACAGAGGAGGGGAGGGGGAAAAGGAAAGTGTTGTGTTTTTTTTTGTTTTTTGTTTTTTGTTTTTTGTTTTTTCCAGTGGAGTACCAGGGTTCAGTATGCATTTGAAAGGGATACAGGCTGAACATGAATGGCTGCCCATCTAGAAAGAGGCAGGCATCCCTGGTTCCCTTCTGTTCCTAGAAGATACCCAGGGTACGTGAGAGACAGAAGGAAGAGCATCCTCTTTCCTTCTTCTGTGCTTATATTCCTGAGTCCTGGCAACCTTGGCAGGTGCTGCCATGAGTGCCAAAGCAGCATGAAGCAGAGAGGTCCTAGAGAATAGGAATTATCCACTGTCACCTATGTCTCATTCCCACCTACTGTCAGTAGCCCTGAATTCCCTAGACCTCATCTGTGTTGTGGATACTAACATGGCCTTTATCCATGAAATGGGAAACTTGGCTTAATTGGTAGGAATCAGCCACACTCACCTGTGCTGTGCTTTCTGACTTCCATTTTTGTCTTCATCTTGATCCCTCTGATCCAGTATTCCTTCCTAGGGTTTGATCTGAAGCCTGAAATTGAGTTTAGGACAAAAATGTGCCTCAGAGGGTAGCATGGACTCCTTATCATAAGCTGAATGTGGAAGTGAAACTGTGGAACTGAGTCCTCCTCCAACAAGGGAGAGAAAATGATATCTTGTTACACGCCCAGAAAACTTGTGGCTATAGGTATGCTTGCTAGGATTTGGGTGCCTGGTACTTGGCTTTGGTTACCTCCCTTGGTCTTTCTCAAAGAAAATCTCCAAGTAATGGCATTCTATTTATTCCCATCATCTGGCATGATTTGCAGAATAAGTGCTCAGAACTAGATTATTGATCCAGTTTTTACATTAGCCATCCCTCTCATTTGTTTTGAGCTGCAGCCGGAGATTGCTGATTGGTTCACAGGAACAAATAGGATTAATTTAAAAATGTATACAAAAATTTATAAACAACTAATGAATTAAGAATTTAATGGCAAATGTATGCTAAAATTTGAAACATAATTTTTGTCTCCCAGTCCTGATTTTTGTTTAAAAAACAAAAAAAGAAAAGCAAATAAGCATAGAACTGAGTGGTTTGCAAAATAGACTTTCATCTTATACTTGGCCTGATTGTTTGCCTAAAATGCAGTAAGAATAATTGTTTCTACATAGGCCTTTTGGATTGGATTTAAGGGAACTCTGTTCCCTAAGGAATCTCAGATAAGACCTTTTAAAGCCAAGCACAGCCATGGGTTTGTGTCCTCAAATTCCTGTGAGTTGGGTGATCCTTTCATCTTAAGGTCCTAAAATAAACTTGGAGTGCCTGGAGCTGTTAGAAAGTGACATTTTTTACTGACTACAGGTCAGGAACTCTGTAAGTGTACTGTGTAGGCAAGGGCATGAGACCTATTTCTCCCACAGGGCCTTTATTGACTCTGCAATTTGAGATCGACTCCTTAAAGAGAAGCATAACTTTCCAGTCAAAGCCTTGATAAAACAACCAGTTTTTCCAGTTGAGTCCTGTTGCAAAAGAAAGAATTCTTATTGCACTGATGCAAATAACTATATTGCGTTAAGTTAAGAATACTCATAGAGAGTTTCCAAATTCTAGAGGAACCAGGCAGAGATAAGCAAACATGCTCCAAAATTTGATCACAAGAGTATACCTTGTTTAATTATTAAAGGCCTAAGTAGTTAAAAATAAGTTTCTTTGACTCTCTAAAACAAAACAAGGATCAGCAATATCTAAAGCAAAGGTAAAGAAGGTTGCTTCAGCTTTCTGAGTTCAATCCATTCAGTTAACTCTTGTTTTGCTTAATATCTGTGAGCATTTTAGCTCTTCATGAGTCTTGTAATTTGCCTTTATTCCATTGTCACACTCTCCAAGGTTAACAGCACCTTTGATAACTATTTGAGAGCACCTATAGGAGTCTTATAGCTTATTATAAACCATCTTTTGAAAAGGATTAAGACAGCAATTGTTTGTGAATAGCAAAATGTCCAGGATAGATACAGTTGGAAACACAATTGACAAAGAAGTTTATCTCCATGGTTTACAATAACTTAACATAACAACCTTAATTATGATTGATAGCACATACTCAGACATTAGAATTTTAGAAATTCCGTAAAATTTGAAAACATATGTTAACATTCACCAAAATATAACCTAAAGAAGATTGAACATCATTTTGGCAATCCCAGGCACCTAAACATGTTAAATAATTCTGTTTACCTATTTTCTGAATGTTTCAGAGACCCTCTGAACCATCCCAAAAGGCATGCATTAGGAAAGAAAAATTTGAGACTGAAGTTTGATTTTGAGAGGGCTGTTAAATATGTCTGAAGTTTAAAACACTGGATATTATGAAATAGAATTCCAGATTACCACAAGTTATTCATTTTGCCAAAATGATGACTCAGAAATTTTAAAGAAGCAAAAACCTTTTGTAACCCTTTACAAATTTTCCTAAAGAGCAGATTTGTGCCTTAAGAATACCTTGTTCTTTTATTTTAATGCTCAATTTACATAAAAACCATAAGTCAATAGGCTCACACAAAGAATCTCTTCTGCTAGATGAATTTCCACAATCTTTCCACCACAAGTTTAAACCTTCAGCTTTTTCTTATCTAATTTAAAACAATTATTTAACCCTAGGCAAAAAATTTGCATTTCCATGCTTTCTAAGAACCTTTTCCATAAAAGATATTTTACTGTATTTACACCTCACATGTAAAACTATTTTCAGTAGTTTCAATTACTTGTTATAATGGTAACTGCTAGCAATTTTTAACTTCAATGAAAAATTGTAAGTTGCTTTAATTGTGTGCTAAGTTCCACCAAAGTTTGTCTCCCAGCATAATTAAGGGCATGGTTTCTTTCATATGTCCCCAGGCCTTACCAATTGTGAAGCAGGCAAGACAGATAGTTCTCAAAACCCAAAAAGCAATTTATAACCTCGAAACATTTAGCAAACCTTGCATCTGACCTGCATAATTTATTTCACCTATTTAAGTTTTAATAACACCTGCATTTTACCAATAATCTATAAGACTGTTTTTATATTTCAAATGTTAAGACACGTGAAATGAAAGGTACCACACTTTTTATCTTCCCTTTAAAAAATATTTGATCCAAGCTTTCTTTAGGATCTGTCTTTCTTTAGGCCAAATTAATTGGAGCTCCTTTTACAGGCATCACACACATACATAAAACTACACAGACAGGCAGGAGAAAACCCAGTCCCTGGGTGGGGTTCTTTAAAAGACAGAGCTGGAAAAACATGCAGATATCAAACCAGAAAGGAACTTATTGGCTAAGGCAGGATTGCAAAACAAAACCCTGCTGCTGGAGTTACAAGCCATGCCCCCAGGATGTAAAACAAGATGAAGCCTTGCAGGGAAGTTTACTATGAACCATACAGACATGCAAAGCACACCAGATTGGCTACAGCTTAAGATCAGCCTCACAAATCTTTTTTCACAAGTTAAACTTTACAGAGAATATGAACAGTGGTTCTTATCATTTCTGACCTAGTAAAACATCTTCCAAAAGTAAAAACCTTGTTTAAAAGTTAACTGCTGATGGGGTGGAGAAAAAGAAGAAAGGAAACAGTTTAAAAATATGTGGGGAAGAGGCTCTTATTTTATTCTCACACAACTGGTTCCTCCACCAGGAGAAAAGCCTAATTACTGTCCAATGGAGCTAAACTCCTTGGCTGTAGAAGGGGAAGGATGGGGTCACACACCTGAGAACCAGCCACCCAGCTGTGCAGGAACATGGGCCATGCTTCCCAGCCTGGGAAGGAAGGGGAGGGGCAGCAAGGAGCTGCTGCTCACCCATCTGGCCTGATAAAGGAAGGAAAAAGCCATGAAAAGGTCCCCAAGGCCCATGAGTGATGGGGGTGGGGGCACAGTTATCCCTACCCTCAGAAGTCTGAGGATGAAACGTCTTTGAATGGAGAGGAAAAAGATTTCTTGTTTTGCATCTCACTCACTGCTTCTTGAGGCCCCATGTTGGGTGCCAAAATGTTGCAGGACTTTTCCTTAGTTCAGGTAAAGACAAGGTCCTTGTCACACAGTCATAAAAATTTAGGCTTGCAAATGATTTGAAAGGTGAATAAGGCAGGATTTTATTGGCTGAAAAAGGAAAAAAGGGGAAATAGGGACCATCCACAAAGCTAGAGTCCATGCTCGTGTGCTTCCCACCTTGTAGTTTGAATTATAGGTTCCACCCAGGAAGAAGAGGAACCAAACTCCTCCTTGCTGCACATGACATGAACTTCTATGGTTCCACCCTGGTGTACATTCCTCCCAGTGCACAGGCCAGTTGGAGTTTTGCCAGGGAGCCCTTTCCACCTGGCTGCCTCAAGCTTATTCAGAAAAAGCATTTGAAAAGTTCAATATCCACATATAATGTAGACTCTTAGTAAAAGAGAAATGGAGGTGAAGTTTATGAACTTACTCATCTGCAATAAACCTACAGCTAAGATTATAGTTAGTGATTAAAAACTGAATGGTTTTACCCATGATACAGCATAATGATGTATGTTCTCATCAATGCTACTTAACATTATCTTGGAAGTTGTAGTCAATCTAATAAGGGAAAAAAGAAGAAATTAAGACAACCATATTGTACTATCTTTGTAATTTCCTGTGAATTTATATTTCAAAATAAAAAACTTTAAAATACATAGATACATATATACAGAAGAACGTAAATATAAATAAAGCACCAAAAGTAAAATTCATTTAAAAATCTGTGAATTGGACTTCAAATTTAAAAATATAAGGTAAGTGTGAGACCCTGTTAAGAGAATAAGAAGTCAGGCCTTATGCTGGAAGAAAAGGTACAGAAATCACACATCTGATAAAATCAAGAATATGTAAGTCTCAAAATTCAACATATATTAAAAACTCAATTAGAAAATGGCTGAAGGAATTGAAGAGCCACTTTTGCAAAGAAGATATATTCATAGCCAATAAGCACTTGTAAATTTGTTCAACATCATTTTCCATTCAGAACATGCAAATTAATGTCATCATGAAAAAATACACTACCTACCTAACAGAATGATTGAAACAAATACCAATAATACTGAGAGCTGAGTAGGGTGAAGAGCAACTGCATACCTCAGGCATTGCTAGTGGGGATGTAAAATATCACAGCTCTCTGGACAATACTTAAGAGTTTCTTATGAAGTTAAACACATTAGATAACAGAGCATTTGGACATTTGTCTATTGGTTGTTGAGAACCACATCTCGATAATATTTCTACATATCTTGTAGCATGAGTTATCTTTTTGAATATTTTTTACACACCCACATGCAGGCATTTTCACAGAGTAAGCATCCTTTGAAGCTATAGATAGATTTATCTTATCACCAAGGTAGTGAAGATAAAGAAGGACTCCCTTCCCAGAGATATTGTATAATAGTAATGATCATTTCCTCCCCTTCCTAGTGAAGATCTGCTTACACACCACAGTAATAAAGATGTCTATCTCTCCAGAGAAGACAAATAGGTAGGCTTGAGAGGAATTCTTTTAGACAGATGGGGTTTTTTTAAGCTCCTCGACAAGACACAGACCTACTGAATGACCTGTACCTACCTGGGTCCAAGCTTGCTTTGCCTCCATGGATCTTGGGGGACAAAGGATAATATGAAGCTTACACTGCCTGCTATGCCATGAAAAATGAACTGTAAAAATACATTAGGGCTCCTTATCTCCTTACCATATATATCTACTGAAGTGTGACAAGAAAACCTAGCAGCTGTTGTCTCAGTGATTCTTTGGGGCTGTTTAACTGCTAGTCATTGATCCCAGATAAATGACAACTCATGTTCACCAAACATGGCCACATAAATGTTTATTTCATCTTTATTTCTAATATGCAGAAACTGGAAAGAACTCAAATGTCTTTGACGGGTGATGAACAAACTGTGATATTTTATTAGGAAAGCAAGAACCTAGGAAAGCCAGGCTGACAACATTTTAAAATCAACCCCATCTTAAAACTGGCAAAGAACATTCCTTGCCAATCACAATCCATGGTTCTAAGATATTTATAGTTGAGGAAATAGCCTAAAGACATCTACAAGGACACACTCCTACAATAGTGGAAATTCCAGGTGTCCCAATATTTGTAACAATAAATGATTTCAATATAATTATAGTTCTGCTTTTATGAACTCACAAACTAAAATGTCACGGATAGTTTTTACATAAACTAGACCCCTATATAAGAAAAACTGAAACCAAAGATGGTGGGTTCCCTCTCGGGCTTTCTGAGAATGTCCTACTCTGTAATGGAGTAGCTTTCAATAAACTTTCTTTCTTTCACTGCATTCTGTGACTCACCTTGAATTTTTTCTTGCATAAGATCCAAGAACCCTCTCTTGGTGTGTGAATCAGGACAACTTTTTCTGGTATCATGGTAACCATATAATAGGAAATGAATTTGCAGTAAAAACTGACAAAGAATTGATGACTGCAAGAACTTGAACATATCTCAAGGGTATTCTATTGAGTGAAAAGTCATTAAAAAATATAACATGTTGTATGGCTCCACACATACGATATTCTCTAAATTAAAAAAAAAAAAAAAATAGTGTCAGGGGATAAGTCAGTGGTTGCCCAGGGCTACAATTAGGGGAGTAAGAAATTATAAAGGCATAGTACAAGGGAGTTACTCTCTGGTGACAAAACTTTTCTGCATCCTGCTGGTGGTGGTGGTCACATGAAGTCTCTACATGTCACAACATTTCATAGAAAACCTCTACATCCTAAATATGAGTGCATGTACAAACAGATGAAATCTGAATAAGGTTTGTGGTTTAGTTACTTATACTATAATAATATCAATTTCCTGGTCTTGATAGTACGTTATACTTATGCAAGGTATTATTATTTGGATAAACTGGTATAAATGTACATGGTTATCCTTTGTATTATTTTTTGCAAATCCTTATGCATCAAGTATTTAGGAATTTAAAAAAAGTTTTGTTTAATTCTCAATATTCTACTTACATATTTTTGAAGCCCTATACTTAAAAATCAATACTTTGCAAGAGTAATAAATATTAATAGAACAATTAGTTTTATAAACCAGAAGAAAAAGAAAATGAGTGAAAATTAGATATGTAACTATAATACAATGATTTAAAAATAATCTGTGGGTTAGAAGACAGATTCTAATGTATATCCTAACACTTATTTTCTTTGTGTAATTTGATAGCATTCTAAAATTTGATTTGGTTTTGGACAATCTAGAAGGAGAATATATTCAAATGTTTTGCCTAAATATTTATAAGTAAGTATGTGTAATTAAATTCATTTCTTTCTCAATATTTGATTTGAAAGGATTATAGATGATCTATCTATTTTGAATGTTTCATTCACAAAGTTTGCCCTAAAAATTCAAAATTGCAAGCTGGTTTTATAAAAATAGTCATTTTAACTATTGAATAAATTGGTTTTTAAAAAGGTAGACTGTATAGCGTGGACAGTGTCATGGTTAAAGTAACTAAAATGCCTCAATTTTTTTTCATGCACGTAAGCCACCATACATCATTTGTTGTTGGTGGTGGTGATGGTGAAGTAACATGAGTTTTGAGGTCTCTGGATCTTACTCCATATCCTATGTGCAAACTTGCTCTCAGGCACTCCATTGCACCTCTTGTTTAGCTCTGTAATTTTGTTGTCATTTTCAAGATTATGTCTACCAATTGTGTGAGTTTATATGATAACTATGATTTTTTGCTTCCATTTTCTTTTTTGACAAATAAGAATGGAATGATCTAAATCTCTTCACACCATTGTTTATGATTGACTCTAAATTCTAACTGATTTTCCTCTGACTGAGATTCTGATACCTCTTGCACCAACAGATATTTCTTTTCAATTATCAAAAATTGAGTACGCTGAAAATTCCATAATCAATAACATTAATTGAATGACTTCCAGAGGTGTGAAAAATAAATGGGTTGGACTTCTTTTAAATTGAATTTACCATCTGAATTTGAAAATATTTATTAATTCTCTTTGATAATTCATATTTTCATAAACATTTTGCAACAGTATCATAAAAGATTCAAATACAATGCAGCACAACCAGGAGATAGAGATATTGACCTTATCTGGTATATTTATATGTTTGTAAATATATAAAATTATTTCAGGGACTTGACCTTCCCCAACTTTGAGAGCTGGTTAAACAGTCTCTGCAAGTCTATTGTCTTTGCACTTGTGCAGGCAATGGGGAAGGGACGTTGGATGCCAATTGGGGAAGAGCGGGAGTAAACAAAACTAGAACACATAATCATGAACTAATGAGCTGCAGGGCATGCAGATGGACTGAAAACTACATAATTTCTCACTTTCTTGTTTAAAGATGCGATTATTTTTCAGGAGAGAGGACTTAAACATGCACCTGCTGATGTGTGGTAGAAACTGAAGGAAGGTTCACCGGAGAACTGGCCTGGTTGCAGCCTTGCTGCTGCTCCATACCAGTGAGGTGAACCAGTAGCTGAGCAACAACCTGAATAAGTTGCAGCAGTGCCTGGACTCAGTCACAACCTGAGTGAGTTGCAGCAGAACCTACCAAGCATAAAAGCAGTATGTTGCTTGATAATTGCCTTTCAAATATTGTGCAAAATATCTCCTGTGCCTACCATCAATGAAAGTCTACAAGAAAGGAATTTCTGGAAAATGTAGTTCAGTATGACAGATTGACCCATTACAAGCCACCTGAGAAATCAACTATAAAGTACAGAAGGAAAGATAGGATTCCCCCAATATTAATTAATTTGTAATACTTTTAATAACTACTTATATATAAAATTTTTATTTAACAATGGAAATGAGTATTTATTCTTGTTTATTAAGACATCTATTATATCTGTCTTAGTATTTCCAGGATGTTAATTACTTGGATGGATCTTGAAATCTCAAAAGATTAATTTGATTATGCTAATGTAAATAATCAAAGCAATGCAAATCTGAAAACGTAAGAAGTATGGTACAAATAGTGGAAAAGAATTTTCATTTTTCAGCAACATTTTCATCCTTCTCTACCATGATATGAACCATTGGAGATAATTTTCTGCTATGATAACAGTCATCTTTCCATGCAATCTGTTAGTGAGTCACATCTTGCAAACAAGATGCACTTTAAAGAAAGAGCCCTATCCTGCGGCATGTTATAATTAACTTAGGGATGCATCTTTATAAAAGTCTGGATCAAGTTAAGTTCCATCAATACCAATTTTGTTCTTAAACACAGTTAGTCTACATGTTCTTGGTGGAATCGTTTTCTTTAGTGAGAATAGTTTTGCTAAGTTTCCTATATAGTTTCTTATTATTTTATATACAATTAGCCTAACACAACAGCTGTCTCTCATTCAAGAAGTACCGCCTGGGCGCTGTGGCTCGCCTGTAATCCCAGCATCTCTTTGGGAGGCCGAGACGGGCGTATCACTTGCGGTCACCGGAATGGCACCATCGCGGGCTAACCCGGTGAAACCCTGTCTCTACTAAAAATACAAAAACTAGCCGGGCGAAGCGGGCGGGCTTCGTGGGTCCCAGCTACCGGTGCTGAGGCAGGAGAATGGCGTGGAACCCAGGAGGCGGAGCCAGTGAGCCGGAGAGATCCGCCACTGCACTCCAGCCTGGGTGACAGAGTGAGCCTCCGTCTCAAAAAAAAAAAAAAAAAAAAAAAGAAGTGTTTCATTTCTTTCAGGGTTGTCCCTGTTGTTTCTTATTAACCTTTTGGAAATTTACAAGATACTCCTGTGCAGAGCTTATTCTATCATATTCAACATGAATACCAAGCGTACAAATTATGATCACTCATACTCTTGGGAGTATTATAATAACCTGCTGATAGTTTAGATTCCAAGTTTGTTAATTTAGATTTTTTCACAAAGATAAGCACATTTAAGAAAATATTTACAGTTTTCCCTATTCTCATTTGAAATCTATTTATACTTGAACTACACACACTATTACACCTTTTTATTATTTCTATTTATCGGGCTTATCAGAGATTTTAATCATCCTGAGAATTTGATCAACCAGAAAGATTTTACTTATTTCTGGCTATTCTCAAACTTGCAATCTCTCCTTTCTTGCTTCTAATTTTATTTTCCATATTGCCAATAAATACAATTTTTTAAAAGCTATTGATGTAATTTTCTGGGTTAAAATATTCTAAAATCTTCCAATTGTCAATAAACTAAACCTGAAATTCCTTATCATAGCATAAATTATTTTCACAGGTATACCTAATGTTCTCTTTCAGTTTTGGCCTTTATCACAACAATCCCAGGCACAGTTACATTCTTTTGTGTCCTTACATATCTTTAAGCTAGGTGTTTGCTGTACTGTAAATTTCTGTCCAATGTCATTATGAAGAGTTGCCAGCTATCTCTATTGTCCTCCTACAATTATTTGCAAAGTCTCATCCCATTACATTTTTCCATCTTTGCCTTCTCTTTAGCATAAGTAGATATCAGACATTCTTAAAAACAAGAGAGTTAGGGAATTGTAAATTAAAACAACGAGAAGTCACTCTACACCTATTAGAGTGGCTAAAATTAAGAACTCTGACAACAAATTTATGGCAAGGGCAAAGAACAATAGAAACTTTCATTTATTGCTTGTGAGAATACAAAATGGCACAGTCACTTTGGTAGGCAATTTGGCAGTTTCTCACAAAACTAAATATATTCCTACCCAATGATCTGATGATTGAATTCATTGATATGTATCCGAATGATTTAATAACTCTATCCACACAAAAGTGGACTCATACATTTCCTTCAATGCAAAAAATATATATATATTGTGGGCTGGGTGCAGTGGCTCACTCCTGTAATCCCAGCACTTTGAAAGGCTGAGGCGGTTGAATTGCGTGAGCCCAAAAGTTAGAGACCAGCCTCACCAGGTTAAATATAAGTATATTATTGTGGGATTTTTCTTAAATGGAGTTGATATTTCAGGTGTATGTTTCCTTCCTTCTCTCCATACTTGCCTGTGTTAAATTCCTAATCTAGTGGAAACTTTTGAGTTGTAAGACTTTTATGACATTTCTGTTTCCCTGCCTATCATAGCAATTGGGTGCTTCTTGCACCTATAAACAGGGGTGGGAAATATCTGCAGAAAATCAACAAAAATGCTTGATCTGTGGTCCCTAGAGTGTGTAAGACTTAAGGAATAGTAGTATCTGACTCATACCTAGAAAACTCTAAAGCTGGTTGGAGCTGCCAAAGAAGATTGGTGGGCTCCAGTAGACTCAGGGCCAGGATGGTTATAGAACAAAAAAGAGAGAGAGAATAATTCATATTAAATCACATAATTCATATTAAATCCAACAATTTATAAAGAGGATATATGTTTTGACCAAGTGAATTGATACCAGCAATGCAATGATAGTTCAACATTTGAAAATGAATCAGTGTTACTCAGTATGAAAATCATGTAACCCTTTCAATGATGCTGGAAAAGCCTATGACAGTATTTAGTATTTATTCATAATTTATTATGAACTTTTAAGTTCTTGGCAAACTAGGAAGAAATAGAAACTTGCTTAGTCTGATAAAGACATTTACTGAAAACCCATGCCAACAAAGTGTTTAATGGTGATAGATTGAATGCTTTTCCCCTAAAATCATTACAAGGCAAGTATGTCTACTTTCAACAATTAGTGTTAAACAACAATTTAGTGTTAAATTGGAGGTTTCAACCTGTGTAATATGGTAGGAAGCCAAAATTAAAACGTATTTAATAAAAAGGAATAAATAAAACAGACTCTCTTGTAGATGGCATGGATGTCAACATAGAAAATCTTAATCTACAGAAAAGGCACTAGAATTGATAAACAAATTACAGTGATATCAAATGTCATATTTTTCAGAAGTTGTAACTCAGTTGGGTAAGTAATTTGACAAATACCATCTTTCTTCAAACTTTAGGAGCATTTAGGAGTTAGATGTCTATTCTTCGTAAATATTTGTCAACTAGAACAGATTATGTACCACATAGTCTGCACTTACATATACACAGTTCATATCTTAAACCTTTTAATTGAAGTTAAATCTCTCAGGATCATGTTTTAAACATATGTAAAACTTACAAATCAAACCCAAAGAAATGAAAACCCAAATCTGTAAAAAGTATTTGTTTTTATTTTTCAGTATGCTTCATTTAAAAAAGTATGGTTTTATTAGTAGTACATTAATTAACTGAAAGAACGAAGTGACAAATTTTTGTCACAGATATTAATTTACATTTTACAAACATCCACCAAAACAATTAAAAATGAAATAAATATATTTACATTTTATATTTCTGGTATTTTCATTACATTTTAATGTATATAAAATATATAACATTTATAATATTTTATTTGCAAAAGCAAATTCAAATGTGCAAATAAGTGGCATTATGATTTTAAAGTATTCAGTAGTAAGAATAAACAATAAAGAACAAATTTAGAGGTATGAATAAAGCAATTTCTTAAGGAGAAATTATAAGCACAGCAGTATTAATAGTAGCAAAATGTGTCTTATTAATATCCAAACGTCTACACTTACCTTAAAAAGTTAAGCACAAGATCATCCTTGTACTTTTAAAGCTTCTCCACACTGTTGATTTCTAGCAGTAATTCTAAATTATTGTTAGGATAATTAATTTTTCTCAGTAATAAATCAAGCTTTTCTTAAATCCAGCATTCAACATAGACAAAGTTCATGATCAAGCTTCAGCACTGTAAATGAGGGAAATGTTGATCTATAAACTAATGAACCCAAAGGAACATTTCTCTCCTTGCATGGCTAATACGGACTCGACATTTATTTTCAAGTAATTGCTTTCTTTTTCTTGCTGAAGGACAGCTTTATGAGAGAAGATTTCAAAATTATAAGTTGGTACACGTCTGAAATATGGGCAAGAAATAATTACCTGATTATCCTCTCATTTTAAAAAAGCTGGATAAGTGTGTTGGGGTATACACTACACATACACTACCTATTAAATTATTTTTTAAATAAATACTTGTTGCAATATAACAAATTATAAATGCCCTTTCTGTAATATGCTTCAGCTTAGATGAATTGTTATTCTTTATCAGGCAAAAGACATTGTTATAGTAGTTAGCAGTTTTCAAATGACTTTGAACTTCATTCTCTGACCTAAATAACAATATTCCCCATTAAGCTTGTGTTATGTACACCATAATGAACCATTTAATGATAACACACACACACACTCACACATACACACATAGACACACACCCAATCACACATACATGCTCACACACACCAAGGCACTGGAGGGGTTAACACATTAGCATTTTGCTGTTAAAATGTGCTCAATGTACAAACTAGGATTTTGTGAATAAATCTCATACATGTAAACCCAAATTATATGAGAGAGATAAATTTATATGTGTTTTTGTTCATTTATAAGCTTTCTCATTCAAGTAGTCCAAGAGATAACAAATGCCAACGACTAATCATCACATTGTAAAGAAAACATTAAACACTAATTGTTAAACTGATGAAAATGAGAATAGTATTTTGTTACTTTTTGACTGTTGTACTAATTATGTTAAATAAAAATCACGGCTTATGTTTTTTTATCAATAGTATCAAAAATAATCATAATGGTATTGTCATAAGTTTTTAATCAAACTGCATTTTACAACTTAATTTAATGTATATTAAATGTATGTACACAAAACATATTCTTTTAATATAATTAATGGTCAGCATTTGACTATATTTATATATATACACACATATATGCATATATATATGCATATGTAGGTGTGTGTGTATTCTCCGAGGAGATATATATTTATACATATCTAATTGTGCACCTTTTCCTTCATAACATACATAAGCATAGGCTAAATTTTCATAATATCAAAAAAATATAGCTAATAATAGATTTTTTAAATTTTGAAATTGAATGTTTACAAAATTTCACAATTTTTAAATCATTCTATTACAGGTAGGTAAACTATTGAAACTTTTTTCTTTTGCTTATGGATAATTAGCCCATGTCATATTGCCTCAGACCAGATTGTGGACACATTCATGTAACCCCAATATGGGGAACACTGAGATTCAGCTCTGGTTGGAAGCAGAAGTTCTACAATGAACCACCTGCCACAGCTGAAAATTCTAAGTTGGATGTATCTCACTGCTTTTTCTCCATAAGTTCAGAAGTGGCCTACTACTGAAGCCTGCTTTTGGTGGGCTCCAATTTTACAATGACTGTTGTGTTTGATCAATATAGTGTGCAATCATTCTAAAGTTCTATACTAATTACAAATGTGTACTTAGTTTTATGGTCAAAATACATTACATTGAAACTGTTTATTGTAATTTGTCACAGTTCTTTGGGCAAGGTATGTTAGACTCAGTTTAACATTTTCTCAGGGACAATTATAAACCTTCACTTTTTCTTTTCAATTTGAGGTATTTACAAATTAATCTGATGCAAAATAAATTAATGAATCATGAGTATAAAAACAACTAGATAATAATTTTTAAAATTAATAAATCTGTCCTTTATAGAAATCATTTTGTTTCCTTCTTGAGTGATTTTTAAAAACATATTTGGAAAAAAAGAAAATTGAATCAATTTATTAGATACTTGGTTATATCCACAAGGACACATGTAACACTTGGTTTACCTGGGAGCATGTGTACCAATAAAAAAAGTTTTGTTTTATTATTTCTTACATACACAGTTGACTTTTAAAAATATCTCAAAAAAGCTGTACTAAAGGACAGAGAATGTTTTCCATATTATACAACTAGTATAATACCTGGAATCTCAGTAAATTGCACACCTCTAAGGCTTTCAAATTTCCCAGCCTTCCACATTTACATTCTTAGGACAAAATATCTAAAATAACCTGCATAGTTGACATTACTTAATCACTTTCCATGAAAAGGGAAGATAAAGATTTTTAACTTTTATCTTTAACTATCACCTTTGTTTCTAATAAAATAGTACTGAAATGGAAAAATGTCATTTAATTAGCATATATAATAGATTTGGGACTGCTTTAGAGGGATATTTTAGTTCATGATTAGCTAGTAGACTTTAGATTACAAAGAATTGCTTCTCACACCATATTTGTTTATATTATTTTCTCTACTAAAGTTTTTTGGTTCACTGAAAATTTATGAAACTTTAATTTGATAATAAATCTTCTTAGGTAAAATATAAATCTATTTAAAACCAAAGAAGAAATGAGAGGTTCATGAAATTTTCCATCACTCATAATTAAATTAATACATTATTGGCATACTTGATTGTTGGCAGCTAATAAGACATTTCAGTAACAGTGATTGAAGGGAGAATAGTCCATTCCACATTGTATCTATCATGGGTCAAAGTAATTATCCTTTCGAAGTTCTTTGGAATATTTACAATAAGATAAAAACAATTGGACTGCCAGTGTCAAATCATGGGATGAGAACACGAGGGCAAATTTACATCAGCAAATTAAAGTGCATCCTTCTTTGATGTGATTTTTTTGCATGCTCCTTGCTGATTTATGGTTTTTAACTCTTTTATGTCCCTCATGATACAAGATAGGGCTTTGTTTATGACTCTGCCCAACATGTACTAGTCATACAAAATAATCTAAAATACAGAAGTAATCTTTTAATAAGTATTTTTATTTATAAGTAGCTTACTATTTTTATATTACTTACATATTTCTTCAAATAATTCATTTTTGTCTCCACTTTTGGTGAAAGCAATATACTTACTGGTACAAAGCAACTGAACTGTTTTGTTCGTATAGTATGTTTCACAGATGTCATCCAGAATGGAAGTGTTTTTGAGGTTCCACATGACCTTCTTTTTTCTGCCAAAATTTCGATTTGCCTCCACTGCCGACTTGGTGATGTTATGGTTTCTCTAGGGTCTAAATGATGAGTAAATGTGTTCTGCTTATATAGTCATGGTGCGTGTCAATGCAGAGCTCAGTACGTCAAGTTGTATACTTTGCTTTGCTCGTGGTAGCGGAGCTGGCAGCAGCAGAAACAGTAGCTTGATTGCCTAAAAATAGAGGGTCCAAACAAGCTACCTTGGCAGCAAAGAAGGAATGAATGCAGTGAAGAACAGCAAATAAATTAGAAAATTCCAACTCCTGAAAGGGAAAGAGAAACAAGTCAGATAACAAAAAAATTAATGTCTCTAAAAATTTATAATAGCTAGATTTTTTAAAAAATTTCAATACACTTATCTAGAATCTGTGATATCTATAATATGGAAAATAATTTCAAACGTAGACATTTTGGTCAACATGTAAACATCATAAGTATTGAAAATTTATTTCAATACATGGTGGTGGATATAGAGGTAGGGAGGACTAATCACTCTTATCATCTATGAATGTTGTTTTAGCATTGATGAATATATTTTGCCAAAATTTTACTCCTGATAATGTATAATTAAAGATAAACTTGGAAGTACTTTTAAAAGTATTTTTATCTCTTTATACACACATCAGATGATAAATATGAGTTAGAGCAATTTAAAACTATTCTTGATTATTGTATAGAATGAGTTAATATTTGCCATAAGAAACTGAATAAAAAAATTCTAGAAGTAAGGGAATATGAACTCTTGTAACCACAGGATCCAAATGATTCACTTTCAAAAAATAATTCATGTATTAATTTTAATTGTGGCTGGCTGTTTAATGGTGTATGGGGCATATTTACTTAAAAAAATAAGTAAACTAGAGCTCACTAATTCATTTTGGATTTTTAGAAATAGGTTTCCCATTAAAATACCAAAAGAAATTTGTAACCCATTTACCAGTGGCAACCAAACTATATATGTGAAAACAGAAAAAAGTTATTTCAAAACATAATTATGTCAAAATAGCTATAAAATCATAAAGCAATGCTCAGAATACATTTAGTAAGATGATGTTGCTAGTATTTTTATTAAAGACCATCAATAATCACATAAACATGTTTTAATTCCAAGGTGATTGAAAGATTAATACATTTATGTTCCTGATGAAATCAATACGATTAACTTGTCACAAGGAGGATAACTAGAGGGTAATAAAGCATATGAAATTTCTGATAAACTCATTGCTATTTTATTATGTTTCACTACATATATGTAATAAAGAATATAGAATTATAATTGATATGTACATGACTGACTGTGTTTACAACTTATATGTGGCAGTGGAAAATATTACAAAATATTCAATACATTATGACACATTATAACATCTGTCATGTACCAGGCAGCTATTTAAATAAAATAATTCATCTGAGGAGCATTTTCTCAGGTCAAGCAATAGGAGTACAATGAACCATAACATATATTCAGGGGTCTCTATAACATAGAAGAAATAGCTATGCTTTCTTAGTAGCTCCCTTCAAAACTTCAATATTTGATAGTTTCCTTTGTGAAACAGCAACTTGTTCTAGAGAATAGAAGAGGTTATTCATTTATTCTAATTCCCTTAGATGTTTCCACCAAAAAAGTTTTTAGTAACTCCATCATAATGATCTTAGAAGCTTTATTTATATAATAATCTACTTCATTGGCACTAGTCATATGTTATTTGTAAATAAGCAAGTTCTCTTTGCTTTAGCTCATCCTGGAAATCCGCCATTCACCCCATCATGCTTGGTGTAACCAGGTTATTTCCCAAACAAATTTTGAATACTTTCTCTATTATCCCAAATTAAATCCACGTGATGTGAAAGGTTTGGAAATTTTGGGAAAATGTAAAATGTTCTTGCGTGTTGTTAAAAAATAAAACAACAACAACAAAAATAAGCAATTCACTCTTGGTAAGGAGGAGAATATTGTTGAGTGTTACAAATGGGTAAAAATAGTATGGCAAATAGCTTTTTCTCAAAGGTAATTCTACCACCTATTTATTAAAATAGAGGTTATATTTTGGTTACCCAAAATAAACAACCCTTAAATATCTAAGTATCCAGGCATCTTTAGAAAAATGAAAATTTTCAATTATTACCACTTTGTCAATTATTTGTCAATAATTTGATATAGATTGACAGTTTAACCTTTTTATACCCGTTTTGAAGGAGTGATAGACAGGAAATAATAGCAGGTGATTAGAATAGAAAGCAGGAGACCAAGTTGGATCCAAGTTTGGCTTTTCATTCCAATACCCACACATCTTTCCTCTGCCTCAGTGATCAGCCTTGGCAACCATTTCCACTCCTAGGGTGTCAACAATTCCTCTTATGTAAACTCACACTGCTCATTTACTAATTTCTTCTGTGAGTACTAGATCTGCATTCTTACCACCTATCAAACATCCACTGATGATAAGCATCTATCTATCCATCCACCAACAGCTTCCACCAAGTTACAGACTTACAAGTTTCCCTTGTAAAAAAATAAGTCTTATGATTGTCATGATCCCTCAGATATCACTGAATATAAGCTATCTTCAAAACTGTAAAGAGTCATCCATTCAATAAAATACCAAGTCCTTCCTATGCATCTACTCTTTTTTGTTGTTAAAATATAGCAGTGAATAAAACAGACAAAAACAAAGGAACAAAACGGTCCTGATGGGACTTACATTCCAGTGACAGGAGACAAAATGTGACTAAGGGCATAAATAAATTAAGGATAATATGCCAGAATATGACAGTTACAATCAAGAAATAAAGTGGAGGAGACAGTAAAGACTACTCAAGGGGCCGTGGGAAAGGAAAATTCATGTTGCCTTGTATATGGAACTTGAAAGGGATGAAGGAGTGAGCCATTTCCATGTTTGTGGGGAAATATTCCAGACACAAGAATTATAATTTTAAAGGCCCAGAGGTAGGGATGTTCCAGGAGAGTCTGAAGAAAAGCAAGGGCTGTTTTGTCTGAAATGGAATGAATTAAGGAGTACTTAGCAGACAATGAGATCAAAGAAAACACTTAGTATGCTGCATGAGCCTTTATGAGTTTTACTATGAGCGACATGGGAAACCATGGGAAATTTTTGAGCAGAGGAGTGACAAGCATTGACATAACTCAGAAAATGATAATTCTCGTTAGACGATTGAGAATAAGCTTTATGATAATTGAATCGAAAGAAGGAAGAGAAGTTACAAAGTTTCTATATGGAAATGGTTTGAATTTGGCAGTAGTTTTCAATAACTGGAAAAAAAGTGTTGCTCTGCAAATGGAGAAATTGTGGGAAAAGCAGGTTTGGAAGTAGAGATCAAGATTTTGGTTTTGGGCATGATGCATCTGAACGCATATTAGATATACAGGTGATACGTGGAGAACCACATATATTAGTGTGGATTTAAGGGAAAAATTAGAGTTCAGAATAGAAGTTCAGCTTCTGTCAGCACATAGATGGTAGGTAAAACACTGTGTTCTGGATGAGGAGATCAAGGTGTGCAGGATAGGTAGAAAAAATGACTGAGTACTCATCCCTGCGATTCCACAGTATAAAAATGTAAGAAAGATGGGGAAGAACCAGCAAAGAAGGAATAGCTGTAGTTGTGAAGAAAGTGAGAGTAAAAACCAGAAGTCTTGTAAAATGACAGCTGGAAATCGACCATTGAATTTAGCAACACAGAGGCCATTTTAATTCTTTACAAGAGTCCTTGTGTGGAGAAGTGGAAACAAAAGCTTCACAGGAATGACTTCATGAGAGCTTGCGTGTGAAGATGTTAGAGTTACTACAGGTAAGTCTACCACAGGCAGCTTCTCTTTGAAGAAGAAATCCTTCTTTTCCTTTTAAAAGGGGGCATAGGAATATATCAGTAGGAAATCAAGAATGTTTTTCCAAGGTTTATGAAATTAGTACATATTTGTAGAATTGCTGGCACGAAATAGTTGAGCTCTCAAATCTGAGGACAATTGTAGAAACTGTACTCTTGAGAAGGGTGAGATCTGGTGCAAAAGTAGAGAGGCTGGACATGGATGGAAACCTGGAGAATTGATCTGAAGCGGCAGGAGGTAAGGCACAGTATATGGGCACAACTCAAGGAAGGAGGGTAGATTTGGCGGTGTGTAGCTTTGATTCATTCTGTGTTTTAAGTGGGATACAAAGCAAAGTCATATGCTCACAGGATAAAGCAGGAAGTGTTGAGAATTTGGATAAACACTAATTTATAGGTGTTATTTTAGGCACACAATCTGGAATTTATCTTCCTCATTCTGCTTGCTCCTTAAAAGTTTTTAACTCATTTATGCCTGAGACTGCAAGTTTTTGAATTTTTGCAATCAGACCTTGGTGATGACCTTGAGAAGAAGAATATAAATAACTCCCACATGCTTAGCATTTCAGTAATAGAACGCTAGGCATAAGTGGGTCAATAACACTTTTTAAATTATTATACTTTAAGTTCTAGGTTGCATGTGCACAAAGTGCAGGTTTGTTACATATGTATACACGTGCCTTGTTGGTGCGCTGCACCTATTAACTCATAATTTACATTAGGTATATCTCCTAATGTTATCCCTGCCCCCTACCCCTCCCCACAATAGGACCCGGTGTGTGGTGCTCCCCTTCTGGTGTCCAAGTGATCTCATTGTTCAATTCCCACCTATGAGTGAGAACATGCAGTTTTTGGTTTTCTGTTCTTGCGATAGTTTGCTGAGAATGATGGTTTCAAGCTGCATCCATGTCGCTACAAAGGACACGAACTCATCCTTTTTTATGGCTGCATAGTATTCCATGGTGTATATGTGCCACATGTTCTTACTCCAGTTGGTCACTGATGGACATTTGGGTTGATTCCAAGTCTTTGCTATTGTGAATAGTGCCGCAATAAATGTACTTGTGCATGTGTCTTTATAACAGCATGATTTATAATCCTTTGGGTATATCCCCAGTAATGGGATGGCTGAGTCAAATGGTATTTCTAGTTCTAGATCCTTGAGGAATCACCACACTGATTTCCACAATGGTTGAACTAGTTTACAGTCCCACCAACAGTGTAAAAGTGTTCTTATTTCTCTACATCCTCTCCAGCACCTGTTGTTTCCTGATTTTTTAATGATTGCCATTCTAACTGGTGTGAGATGGTATCTCATTGTGGTTTTGATTTGCATTTCTCTGATGGCCAGTGATGATGAGCATTCTTTCATGTGTCTGTTGGCTGTATGAATGTCTTCTTTTGAGAAGTGTTTGTTCATATCCATTGCCCACTTTTTGATGGGGTTGTTTGTTTTTTTCTTGTAAATTTGATTGAGTTCTCTTTAGGTTCTGGATATTAGCCCTTTGTCAGATGAGTAGATTGCAAAAATTTTCTCCCATTCTGTAGGTTGCCTGTTCACTCTGATGGTAGTTTCTTTTGCTGTGTAGCAGCTCTTTAGTTTAATCAGATCCCATTTGTCAATTTTGGCTTTTGTTGCTGTTGCATTTGGTGTTTGACATGAAGTCCTTGCCCATGCCTGTGTCCTGAATGATATTACCTAGGTTTTCTTCTAGGGTTTTTATGGTTTTAGATCTAACATTTAAGTCTCTAATACATCTTGAATTAATTTTCGTATAAGAAGTAAGGAAAGGATCCAGCTTCGGCTTTCTACTTATGGCTAGCCAATTTTCCCAGCACCATTTATTAAATAGGGAATCCTTTCCCCATTTCTTGTTTCTCTCAGGTTTGTCAAAGATCAGATGACTGTAGATGTGTGGTATTATTTCTGAGGACTCTGTTCTGTTCCATTGGTCTATATCTCTGTTTTGGTAACAGTACCATGCTGTTTTGGTTACTGTGGCCTTGTAGTATAGTTTGAAGTCAGGTAGCGTGATGCCTCCAGCTTTGTTCTTTTGACTTAGGATTGTCTTGGCAATGCGGGCTCTTTTTTGGTTCTATATGAACATTAAAGTAGTTTTTTCCAATTCTGTGAAGAAACTCATTGGTAGCTTGATGGGGATGGCATTGAATCTGTAAAATACCTTGGGCAATATGGTCATTTTCACAATATTGATTCTTCCTATCCATGAACATGGTATCTTCTTCCATTTGTTTGTGTCCTCTTTTATTTCACTGAGCAGTGGTTTGTAGTTCTCCTTGAAGAGGTCCTTTACATCCCTTGTAAGTTGGATTCCTAGGTATTTGATTCTCTTTGAAGCAATTGTGAATGGAAGTTCATTCATGATTTGACTCTCTATTTGTCTGTTACTAGTGTATAGGAATGCTTGTGTTTTTTTGCACTTTGATGTCGTATCCTGAGACTTTGCTGATGTTGCTTATCAGCTTAAGGAGATTCTGGGCTGAGACAATGGGGTTTTCTAAATATACAATCATGTCATCTGGAAACAGGGACATTTTGACTTCTTCTTTTCCTAACTGAATACCCTTTATTTCTTTCTCTTGCCTAATTGCCCTAGCCAGAACTTCCAACACTATGTTGAATAGGAGTGGTGAGAAATGGCATCCCTGACTTGTGCCAGTTTTTAAAGGGAATGCTTCCAGTTTTTTCCCATTCAGTATGATATTGACTGTAGGTTTGTCATAAATAGTTCTTATTATTTTGAGATATGTTCCATCAATACCAAATTGATTGAGAGTTTTTAGCATGAAGGGCTGTTGAATTTTTTCGAAGGCCTTTTCTGCATCTATTGAGATAATCATGTAGTTTTTGTCTTTGATTCTGTTTATATGCTGGATTACATTTATTGATTTGCGCATGTTGAACCAAACTTGCATCCCAGGGATGAAGCCCACTTGATCATGGTGGATAAGGTTTTTAAAGTGCTGCTGGATTCCGTTTGCCAGTATTTTATTGAGCATTTTTGCATCGATGTTCATCAGGGATATCAGTCTAAAATTCTCCTTTTTTGTTGTATCTCTGCCAGGCTTTGGTATCAGGATGCTATTGGCCTCGTAAGATGAATTAGGGAGGATTCCCTCTTTTTCTATTGATTGAAATAGTTTCAGAAGGAATGTTATGAACTCCTCCTTGTACCTCTGGTAGAATTCGGCTGTGAATCAATCTGGTCCTGAACTTTTTTGGTTGGTAGGCTATTAATTATTACCTCAATTTCAGAGCCTGCTATTGGTCTATTCAGGGATTCAACTTCTTCTTGGTTTAGTCTTGGGAGAGTGTAAGTGTCCAGGAAATTATTCATTTCTTCTAGGTTTTCTAGTTTATTTGCATAGAGGTGTTTATAGTATTCTTTGATGGTAGTTTGTATTTCTGTGGGGTCAGTGGTGATATCCCCTTTATCATTTTTTTATTGCATCTATTTGATTCTTCTCTCTTTTCTTCTTTATTAGTCTTGCTAGCAGTCTATCAATTTTGTTGATCTTTTCAAAAAACTAGCTCCTGGATTCATTGACTTTTTGGAAGGTTTTCTGTGTCTCTATCTCCTTCCATTCTGCTCTGATCTTAGTTATTTCTTGCCTTCTGCTAGCTTTTGAATGTGTTTGCTCTTGCTTCTCTAATTCTTTTAATTGTGATGTTAGGGTGTCAATTTTAGATCTTTCCTGCTTTCTCTTGTGGGCATTTAGTGCTATAAATTTCTCTCTACAAACTGCTTTAAATGTGTCCCAGATATTCTAGTATGTTGTATCTTTGTTCTCATTGGTTTAAAAGAGCATCTTTATTTCTGCCTTCATTTCGTTATGTACCCAATAGTCATTCAGGAGGAGGTTGTTCAGTTTCCATGTCGTTGAGCGGTTTTGACTGATTTTCTTAGTCCTGAGTTCTAGTTTAATTGCACTGTGGTCTGAGAAGCAATTTGTTATAATTTCTGTTCTTTTACATTTGCTGAGGAGTGCTTTACTTCCAATTATGTGGTCAATTTTGAAATAAGTACGATGTGGTGCTGGCAAGAATGTATATTCTGTTGATTTGGGGTGGAGAGTTCTGTAGATGTCTATTAGGTCCGCTTGGTGCAGAGTTGAGTTCAATTCCTGGATATCCTTGTTAACTTTCTGTCTCGTTGATCTGTCTAATGTTAACAGTGGGGTGTTGAAGTCTCCCATTATTATTGTATGGGAGTCTAAGTCTCTTTGTAAGTCTCTAAGGACTTGCTTTATGAATCTGGGTGATCCTCTATTGGGTGCATATATATTTAGGATAGTTAGCTCTTCCTGTTGAACTGATCCCTTTACCATTACGTAATGGCCCTCTTTGTCTCTTTTGATCTTTGATGGTTTAAAGTCTGTTTTATCAGAGACTAGGATTGCAACCCCTCCTTTTTTTGTTTTCCATTTGCTTGGTAGATCTTCTTCCATCCCTTTATTTTGAGCCTATGTCTCTGCATGTGAGGTGGATCTCCCGAATACAGCAAACTGATGGGTCTTGACTCTTTATCCAATTTGTCAGTCTGTGTCTTTTAATTGGACCACCTAGTCCATTTACATTGAAGGTTAATATTGTTATGTGTGAACTTGATCCTGTCATTATGATATTAGCTGGTTATTTTGCTCGCTAGTTGATGCAGTTTCTTCTTAGCATCAATGGACTTTACATTTTGACATGTTTTTGCAATGGCTGGTACCTGTTGTTCCTTTCCTTGTTTAGTGCTTCCTTCAGGATCTCTTGCATGGCAGGCCTGGTGGTGACAAAATCTCTAAGCATTTGCTTGTCTGTAAAGGATTTTATTTCTCCTTCACTTATGAAATTTAGTTTGGTTGGATATGAAATTCTGGGTTGAAAATTCTTTTCTTTAAGAATGTTGAATATTGGCCCCCACTCTCTTCTGGCTTGGAGAGCTTCTGCCAAGAGATGTCCTCTTAGTCTGATGGGCTTCCCTTTGTGTGTAACCTGACCTTTCTCTTTGGCTGCCCTTAACATTTTTTCCTTCATTTCAACTTTGGTGAATCTGACAATTATGTGTCATGGAGTTGTTCTTCTCGAGGAGTATCTTTGTGGCGCTCTCTGTATTTCCTGAATTTCGATGTTGGCCTGCCTTACTAGGTTGGGGAAATTCTCCTGGATGATATCCTGCAGAGTGGTTTCCAGCTTGGTTCCATTTTCCCCATCACTTTCAGGCACATCAGTCAGACATAGATTTGGTCTTTTCACATATCTCATACTTCTTGGAGGCTTTGTTCATGTCTTTTAACTCTTTTTTCTGCACACTTCTCTTCTCGCTTCATTTCATTCATTTGATCTTCAATCACTGATACTCTTTCTTCCAGTTGATCAAGTCGGTTACTGAAGTTTTTGCATTTGTCACATATTTCTCATGTTATGGTTTCAACTCTATCAGTTCTTTTAAGGTCTTCCTGCATTGATTATTCTAGTTATCCATTCATCCATTCTTTTTTTAAGGTTTTTAGTTTCTTTGCACTGGTTATGTAGTTCATCCTTTAGCTCTGAGAAGTTTGATGAATTGGGGCCTTCTTCTCTCAACTCATTAAAGTCATTCTCTATCCAGCTTTGTTCCATTGCTGGCGATGAGCTGCTTTCCTTTGGAGGGGGAGATACACTCTGATTTTTTGAATTTCCAGCTTTTCTGCACTGCTTTTTCCCCATCTTTGCAGTTTTATCTGCCTTTGTTCTTTGAGGATGGTGACATACTGATGGGGTTTTGGGGTGGGTGTCCTTTCTGCTTGTTAGTTTTCCTTCTAACAGTCAGGACCCTTAGCTGTAGGTCTGCTGGAGTTTGCTTGAGTTCCACTCCAGACCCTGTTTGCTGGGGTATCAGCAGTGGAGGCTGCAGAAGATAGAATATTGCTGCATAGAAAGTGTTGCTGTCTGATTCTTGCTCTGGAAGCTTCGTCTCAGGAGTGTACCCTGTCGAGTGAGGTGTCGGTCTGCACCTAGTTGGGGATATCTCCCAGTTAGGCTACTCAGGGGTCAAGGACCCACTTGAGCAGGCAGTCTGTCCGTTCTCAGATCTCAACCTCCATGCTGGAAGATCCACTGCCCTCTTCAAAGCTATCAGACAGGGGCATTTACCTGTGCTGAGGTTTCTGTTGCTTTTTGTTTAGCTATGCCCTGTGCCCAGAGGAGGAGTCTACAGAGGCAGGCCAGCCTCCTTGAGCTGCGATGGGCTCCACCCAATTCAAGCTTCCCGGTGGCTTTGTTTACCCACTTAAGCCTCAGCAATGGCGGGTGCCCCTCCCCCAGCCTTGCTGCTGCCTTACAGTTAGATCTCAGACTGCTGTGCTGGCAATGCAGGAGGCTCTGAGGGTGTGGGACCTCCAGGCCAGGTGTGGGATATAATCTCCTGGTGTGCCATTTGCTAAAACCCTTGGTAAAGTGCAGTATTAGGGTGGGAGTTACCCGATTTTCCAGGTGTTGTGTGTCTCAGTTTCCCTTAGCTAGGAAAAGGGATTCCCTTCCCCTTTGCACTTCCCAGGTGAGGCGATGCCTCACCCTGCTTCAACTCTCGCTGTTCGGGCTGCACCAGCTGACCAGCACCGATTGTCCAGCACTCCCCAGTGAGATGAACCCAGTACCGCAGTTGAAAATGCTGAAATCACCCGTCTTGTTTGTCACTCATGCTGGGAGCTGGAGGCTGGAGCCGTTCCTATTCGTCCATCTTGGGCGTGCCTCCCCCGTCGGTCAATAACTCTTGAGTCCTCTGAACACCACTGAGAGCCAACTAAGCCACCGTCTACATTTGCATACGTTTCCCACAGTAAAATGGTCATGCAACATTCAATAGATCATTAAACCATAACTGAAGTCAGTCTTCTAGAATGTGAGGACAAAAAAATATTAAACTGCTGGAAACTTACATTTTGTAAATCTCTTGCTTAATAGCATTATCATGTTTCCATTATGGCTCTTGATTTCAAGATAGGTTTCTTTTTCATTTCTACTGTGATTGTCATCCCTTCTTCAAGGGCAGATTTAACTCTAATATTCTTCATGCCCTTGCAGTCATTAGAGAAAAACAAATCTCTCCATCATTATTCACAGAAGGTTTATCTATTGCTAAAGCCATTATAGTCAGATTTATTTATGTCATTACTGTGTATGTGAATATGTTTCCTCGTTTGACATCTCCTTTATGTGTCATTCACCTTTTTGCTGCAGCAACCTTAGGAAGATATAGTTCACATACTATGATACTCACCTGTTTAAACCATGCAATTCAATGGATTTTATAATATTCACAGTTGTACAACTATCATCATCAAATTTTAGAACATTTTTATTGCTCCAAAAATATATCCTGTACCCAGTACAAGTCACTTGTCATTTCCTCTCTCTTCAGCTTCTGATAAGCATTATTATTATTATTTTTTGTCTTTCTATTGGTTTGCTTTTTGTGGACATCTCATATAAATAACATCATACATATAAGATATTTGCTATTGTCTGCATTCACTTAACACACTATTTTCAAGGTGCACCCATGTTGTAGCATAGATAGTTCTTCTTTTCTCTTCATTGATGAATATTTCCTGATGTGGTCATATCTCTTCCTTCCCATCCATCATCTGTTGAACATTTGGGTTGTTTCTACTTTTGATATTTTTGTGAATAATGCTGCTGTGAACATCTGTGTACAGTTTCTTTTTTGTGTGTTTGGGAATATCTTCTATTTGCTCTTGAATATATCTAGAAGTGGAATTGCTGGGTCATATGACAACTTCAGCTTGCACTTTTTCAGAAAACGTTGAACTTTTGTCTAAATCAGGTACCACATTTTACATTCTCACTAGCAAAAGATGAGCGCTCCAATTTCTCTATGTCCTCACTAATCATCCTTATTGTCTAGTTTCTTCTTTTTAAATAATTATAGCCATCCTATAGAATAAGAAGCTGTATTTTACTGTGGTTTTGATTTGCATTTTGATGACTAATGATTTGAGCCTCATTTCTTGTGCTTATTGGCAATTTGAATATCTTCTCTGGAAAAATGTCAATTCAAATCCTTTGTCACTTTTTATTTGGGGTATTTATGTTTCTATTTCAAATTCTAAAAATCTTTTATATATTTGCATACAGTCTCCTTAACAGATAAATGATTTGAAAATGTTTCTGCCAATCTGTAAGTTGTATTTCACCTTTTTTATAGTATTACTCAGCAGAATTGCTTTAAATTTTGAAAAAGTCCAATTTGTCTATTTTTTCCCCTTTGATTATTGTGCTTTTCCCCTTTGATACTTGTGCTTTTGGTGTGAAATGTAAGCACAGTTGTCAAACCCAAGGTTACAAAAATTTAATCCCATGTTTTCTTCAAATAGGTTTACAGTTTTAGCTCTTAGATATATTTCCATGTTTCATTTTTAAGTTTTTTTTTTTTTTTATGGTGTGAGGAAGGACCCAACTTAACTTTTTGGATTAGATGACCAGCACTGTTTATTGAAAAACCTGTTCCTTTCCACATTCTATTGTGTTGAAAAGCATGGTAGAAGACAGTTAACAATAAGTAAGGTTCATTTCTAGACTCTCAATTGTATTTCAGTGTTCTATATGTCCATTCTTATGACAATACCACAAAGCCATGGTGACCATAGCCTTGTAGTGTTCTGAAATATGGAACTGTGGGTCCTTTCCAACTTATTTGCCAAGATTATTTTGGCTATACTGGATTTCATATACATTCAAGATCAGCTTGTCCATTTCTGAATAAAAGGTAGTTGGCATTTTAATGGAGATTTCTTAAATCTGCATATTAATTTTGGAATATTTTCATATTAAAAATATAAAGTCTTCTAATTTATGCACATGGGATGTAGCTCCCCTTATTTAAATCTTCTTGAAATTCTTTCCATGTTTTGTAGTTTTCAGTACACAATATTTCCACCTTTTTTGTTAAACATATTCCTTAGAATTTTTTTGATGCTATTATAAATGATTTTTTTTCTTAATTTTAGCTACTCTAATCCACTGCTATCATATAAAAATACATCTGATTTTTGTGCATTGGGATTATATGCTGCAACCTTGCAGAAGTCATTTACTAGTTAGCACTAACAGTTTTCTTAGTGAATTCGTGAACATTTTTTATATTTAAGTTTGTATCATCTAGCCTTGACTAGAAATTCCAACACAAGGTTGATGAAAGTGGAGAGAGCATACATCATTTTCTTATTCCTGATTGTAGGGGGAACACATACATTCTTTCTATACATAGTTGTCCTCAATATACTTGTTATGAAATGGTATTTATTTCTTTTCTCTCTATATATATATAATACATTCCAGAATATATACCAAGTGATCATGCTGTATAATAATTTTTTATTGTTGCTGGATTTGGTTTGCAAGAATTGTATTAAAGATTGCTTCATCTACCCCCATTAGAGATATTGGTCTATGGCTTTCTTCTCATCTGATGGTTTTGGTTTTGCTATGAAGCTAACTTGAACCTCAAATAAGTAGGGGAGTGTTTCCTCTTTTTCTGTA